>NW_007274800.1:0-607 GCF_000164805.1 Carlito syrichta | reverse complement strand
AGCACTCCCAGTAATGAGCTTCAGGAGATCCTTGACTTCCCTGTAGTCTATGCTCCTTCAACTGAAAGATGTGAATCTCCTTTTACTCCCCTTTTCTGAGTGGTTATAAGTTTGAATAACACAGTATCGATGTGATCATAAGCCTTGTGAGTTATATGACTTTTGTGCCCATGTCATCGTAAACTTTGTGATTCGTATGGCTTCTGCATATTGCGTGACGTCCTAGGCCCTTTACCCTGTGGCGAGCTTGATGAAGGCTTCTGCCGGGCCCTACTGGTCAAAGCTGTGAGATACGCCTGATACCTGGCACCGGGAAGTCTGGACCAAAAAAATCACTCGCTGTCGATAAACGTGGCTGAAGTTCAAGCGCTCGTCCCTGCTCTGCCGGTCATGTGGCTGACGTGGAGGTCCCGGCGACTCTGGACCGTAAAAGCGAACTGTAAAAGTCTAGAAGGGGAGCGGGACCGTTTTGAAAGACCTCGAGTCTGGCTCTGCACCCTGGATTCGAACTCAGAGATAAACTTCTCTCTGCCGGTTCCCCGCCCCTCTGAGTTACTGGCATCGGGAGGAGCAGCCGAGCGTTACTCAGACCGTGACACGGGGACAG
>NW_007274799.1:0-520 GCF_000164805.1 Carlito syrichta | reverse complement strand
AAAACATAATAGGAATGTTGTAAATTGCTTATATTAATTTTCTCTTTTTCCCATATTCTAAAATTGAGCTGGATCCAATATTAAATCCTCATATCTTCCTTTGTCAGTGTTCTGTGCTGTGCAGGACTAATGATTTTCTGTGTATATTTTTTACACACACCCTCCATGAAAGAGCTTCCTTTTAATTTCCAGTAAATTGAAACTTACAGTTTCTATGTGTCTATGAATGACTAAAAAAATTTTTCTAGTGAAAAATATAAAGATCATCACCGAAGTGGGTTAGAGAAATATAAAACATATGTAGATATTTTAGAAAATGTGTAAATCATTTACAGTTACATTAGACATAATTTATTTTAATGCAGAATCTGATATATATGTCCAAATGGACTTTTGTTATATTTCATTGTCTCATCTGTTTTAACAGGTTATGCAGTATACACTTCACAATAGAGTATAATTTATCAGGTTAGAAACCATTTAAAAAGGAAAAGTTGACTGAAACTGTAGATAATCCAGC
>NW_007274798.1:0-434 GCF_000164805.1 Carlito syrichta | reverse complement strand
AAACTGGTTTGAGCAGTGGAAAAGTGTTTCACTAGGTGTATTGCATCAAATTGAGAGTACTTTGAAGTTGAGTGAAATGAAGCATGTAAGAATAAATGCACAATTATAATAAATAAATTCCAGTTTTGGTGATCCTCTGTCATATGCCTTATATTTTGGTAAAGGAGAGAGAAGAAAGAATCATTTCCACAGATAATTTATTTGTGCCCAACCAGCAGGCCCTATCTTAGTGCCCAGTAGAATTTAGAAAGGTGTCCTAGATGTGACTCCCTGGAAAAAGAAACTAAGATAGGAATTTGGGTGCATGCTGGGATGTGCTCTCAGGAGAAAGAGCAAGTAAAGCAAAGAAGGAAAAGAAGCTAGGCAAGATGTGATCTCATTTTGAGTTTAGCTTTTGTTAATATCATTGGAGAGCTTTGGGGCATACATTTTAA
>NW_007274797.1:0-483 GCF_000164805.1 Carlito syrichta | reverse complement strand
AACCATATGCAGAAGATTGAAAACAGGACCCCCTATCTATCCCCATGCACAAAGGTTAACTCCAAATGAATCAGAGACCTAAATGTAAAACCTCAAACCATAAGAACTTTAGAAAAGGAAGGAAAATACCCTCATGGAAATCGGAACTGGCATCCAATTCCTGAAACAAAACCCGAAACCCACAGGACTTAAGAGAGAAGATAGACAAATGGGACCTTATTAAACTGACAAGCTTCTGCAATGCCAAAGAAACCATCAAGAGAGCAGGGAGACAGCCTACAGACTGGGAAAAAGTATTTGCCAACTCCAGGTCTGACAAAGGCTTAACATCCTGGATCTACAAGGAACTCAAACATGCTGAAAAGAAAAAAAGAAACAACCCCATTATAAAATGGGCAAAAGATATGAACAGACACTTCACAAAAGAAGACATCCGAGCCCCAACAAACACATGAAGAAATGCTCAACCTCACTAATCATCAG
>NW_007274796.1:0-434 GCF_000164805.1 Carlito syrichta | reverse complement strand
CAAGACCCATGTTTGATGGAGAACATTTTCAGTAAATGATGCTGGGAAAAGGTGACAACAGTGCAAGATTGAAACAAGACACCTATCACCATACACATTAACTCTAAATGAATCAAAGACCTAAACGTAAAAAACCAAAGTATAATCATCTTAGAAAACGCAGGAGACACCATTAGGGAAACTGGAACCAGAAACAAACTCCTGTTCAGAGCCCATAATACCGATGCCTTAAGAAGTAAGTTCGACAAGTGGGATCCAATCGAATTAATATACTTCCACAAAAGAAAAAAAAACTATCAGAAGAGCAGGGATACAGCCACCAGATTGGGAAAAACGATTAACCACCTATATATGTGTAAAAAAGGCACAACATCTAGTATCTACAAGAAATGCAAACACTCAGAAAAATCAGACAAACAATCCTTTGAAAAATG
>NW_007274795.1:0-660 GCF_000164805.1 Carlito syrichta | reverse complement strand
CCCCGGTATGTGTGGGTAGCGTTTCCCACTGCTAGGGTCCGAGTCACGCTAGGCTTCCCCCCTTGATACCGACAGATGAAAGGGGCGGGGAGCTGGCTGAAAGGGCATTTCTGAGCTCTAATCCAGGGAGCAGAGCCAGACTCGAGATCTTTCAAAACGGTTCTGCTCACCCTCTAGGCTTTGACGGTTCACTTCTATAGTCCAGAGTTCTTCGGGCCTATATGTCAGCTACAGTGAGATATGCGACCCGCAGAGCACCATATAGAATTTGAGTTTTAGCCACATCGATCGATAGGGACGTTTTTTCTCTCCCGACTTCCTGGTGCCAGGTAACGGAGGTATCTCACAGCTTTTTCCGGTAGGGCCCGGCAGAGGTGGTGATCGAGCTCGCCATAGTAGAGTAAAGGGCCTGAGACGTCACGCGTGATGCAAAGGTTATACGAATCACAAAGCTTACGATGACATGGATACACAAGTGACATAATTCACAAGGCTTACGATGACATCGAGACTCTATCATTCGAACTTATGACCACTCAGAAAAAGGGAGTCAAAGGAGATTCCCATCTTGCAGTTGATGGGGGGCAGACTCCAGGGAGGTCAACGATCCTTTGAAGCTACTCACCGGGAGTGCCCAGGAGCTCAGGGAAGCACACCCTG
>NW_007274794.1:0-440 GCF_000164805.1 Carlito syrichta | reverse complement strand
TTAGCCAAGTTGTAAGTACAAAGGAAAATTTGTGAAGGAAATTAAAAGTGCTTTGTCAGTGTACAGATGAATGATAAAAAAGTGAAACAGCCTATTGCTGATATGGAGAAAGTTTTACTGGTCTAGATAGAAAATCAAACCAGCTACCACATTCCCTAAGGCCAAAGCCTAATCCAGAGCAGGATCATAACTCTTCAATTTTTGAAAAGCTGAGAGAGGTGAGAAGCTGCAGAAGACAAGTTTGAAGTTAGCAGCGGTGAGTTCATGAGGTTTATGGAAAGATGCCATCTCTAGCACTTAAGAGTGCAAGGTGACACAGCGAGTGCAGATGGAGAAGCTGCAGCAATTCTCCAGAAGATCTAGCTAAGATAGTGCCCCTGTAACTTTATGGATAACACTCCTTAGAGCTAGTGGAGGATATATTCTTCACTTTATCTCCC
>NW_007274793.1:0-609 GCF_000164805.1 Carlito syrichta | reverse complement strand
ATAAACTGGAACTGGAACAGGAACTATCCTGTTAGATCTGGTATAGAGTGTGCATCTAGGTAAAAATGAAATTAAAGAACTATCCTGACTTACCTCGGAATCTTCTGGTGGCAATATATTATAGCTTTTGGAAGGTCTTAGGAAAATGTACTAACATCCTCATCCCAGGAAGGCACAAAACTTAGAAGAAATAGCAGGAGGATCTTTTTTGAAGCCTGTTAAACTCTTCCCTTGACAGAGAGGAATGTTTTTTAAGTGACCCTCCACTTATTGTCCTCTATAAGGAGTGCATGGCTTTTATTTTCTTCTCTTTATTTCCCCTGAGGATCAAGAACAGAGTGCTTCAACCCAAAGGAAGAGGAAGCTACAACTTCGATTCACCTCCTTCTCAAGTGTTGGGGTTACTACCTGGCTGTTGAACATTAGTGTAGATGTGTTTCTCTATTTCTTTATACTCTATTTTTTTGAAGTCCAGGGGGGTGAAAACAAGTCATTTATACTAGAAAATGGGAGAAGAATATGATCCATCTTCTCTTCTTCCTTATAATCTTGGAACTTATTTCCTTGTTTTATGAATTTGGATGAAAAAATATGTCTATCATTTTTCAA
>NW_007274792.1:0-741 GCF_000164805.1 Carlito syrichta | reverse complement strand
TAAAGGACAGCTGGAAATGTAGTTTTAAAAATATATATATTTCTGTACAGTTGCTTCGGGAATGCAAGGCATTACACTTGAAACTCAGACTTTCAGGATTTGGGTTGCATAAATTAAATATTTATTCACCAACTTACCATCTGTTATCAGTTGGCCAAAAGAAAGTCAACTGCAGGCACCGAGGGTATGTGACTGTGTGTGTGTGTTGGGGGCGAATGCACCAGGATGTGTTATTGGGTTGACTTTGTTAAGATTGTTTTACTGTTTTAAGTGTGGTCATTTTTAAAAGCATTTGAGCAACTCCATTATGTTCAAGCAGAACATTTGTCAAAAGTAATTACCTGAGTTTGGTTGAAGGGCCTTGCTCTGGTATGTTTTTGAATTCTAGCAAAGAGTTTTAGATAATTGGCCCTATTGCCCAGCGAAGAAGTGACAACAGTTCTTTTTTAATTTCAATACAGTTATCAGTAGCTGGAGTGGCCAGGCCCCTTTACTTCATCTTGTAATTTCATATTGGGGTATGTTCTCATGTCTCCCCTTCTCTGTGATCCTGTTAATCGCTAAATTTCTCTTTCTGTGAATGAATGAGAGAATGAGAGACTGATAAATAGCAAAATACAAAAAAGAAAATAAACGAGTTTTTTGATTAATTTATTTTGTTACATGGTATACTTAGTGTTTTCTAAACTTCTTCTAGGTATTGGCTCTGGAAAGTTTAGGTAAATAGTTCATTGATTATAT
>NW_007274791.1:0-553 GCF_000164805.1 Carlito syrichta | reverse complement strand
GTATCCCGCTGGATTGCCAGTTGTTTTAACAAACCTAGGTACCTAGCTAACCAGCTGGCTAGCCAGCTGACTTAAATAGCTAGCTACCCAGTAGGCAGCTGGCTAGCCAGTTGACATAACAAGCTGATTAACTAGCTAACCAGCTTACTTAACTAGCAGACTTAACTATCTAGTTTCCTAAATTGCCAGCTGACTTAACCATCTGAAATAACTAGCTAGCTACCTAGCTAGCTATTTAGCTAGCTAGCCAACTTAACTAGATGACTTAACTAGCTAGCCAGCTGACATAAATAGCTGAATTAACTAGTTAGCTACCTAGCTAGCCTGCTGACTTAACTAGCTGAAATATCTAGCTAACCACCTGTCTAGCCATCTGAATTGATTAGCTTTTTGACTAGCAAGGGAGCAGGCTAGCCAACTGACTTAACGAGGTGACTAAACTAGTTAGGAAGCTGGTAAGCAGGCTGAATTAACTACTTGATAAACGAGCTAGGCAGTTGGCCAGCCAGGTGCCTAAACTAGTTGACTTAAGTAGTTATCCAGCTGGCTAGCC
>NW_007274790.1:0-588 GCF_000164805.1 Carlito syrichta | reverse complement strand
TTGCAGCCTCTGCTCTGGAGCCAGGAGCCTTACAGGACCCGGGTCATACCTTTTCTTTGACTTAAACCCTTGGGCTGCTGGAGAGGTCACCCTGGATGCCAGGGAGGCTTAGTTGGAGAGTTCCCTGGCATTTTAGAGAGAAATTATGACCTCTTTTAAGGGTCCCTAAGCAGAGCCCTCCTCCCAGCTAGGACATACGGGACCACGGAGCCCTGGGCTCACCAAACCCTCAATGGGAGGGAACAAAGTGGCAGAGCTGTGGGAAGTAAATTCCAGGCTGGGCCGAGCCACAGTTTCTCCAACCATACCCCCATCCAAGGAGGTGCTTGGTGGCATGATGTGTACCTGCCCACCACGTTGCTTTCTTGTGCACTAGATGCAAGTTTTGGAGTAAAGGACCAAGGAGAAAGAAGGGAGGTGAGTTAGGGCCATCACGTTCTGCTGGACTCTTCTAGAACTGGTTTTAAGCCCAGAGGCCTGGAGCACAGGTCTAGCTCTTGGCCCTGGGAAGAGAATGGACCACAGTCGCCCCCTCCAGATCTTTTCAGTGCTCCTGGGGCAAGTCCACAGCTTTGCTGGTCCCACTTG
>NW_007274789.1:0-649 GCF_000164805.1 Carlito syrichta | reverse complement strand
CATCTATCAAAACCAGCCAGCCCAGGCAGAGGCTCTCTCTCAGAACACAAATCACTCCCTGGCAAGTCAAGAAAGAAAGAGATGCATCTGAAATCAGAACACCATGGGGAGGAAGGACAGAGGAGGCCATAGACAGGCAGGTGAAAAAAGCAAGAGAAGAAATATTCTAGAATGGAAGACAAAGCCCTCCAAGAGCCCCAAGAGGTGTGCCCATTGAGTGTGGGTGTGGTTGTACACATTCCAATTTTAGCAAGGAGTAACAACAGATTTGCTCATCTCCCCACCTGACAATCCTCCTGTGTCTCCCCAGAAGGCAAGAATGACTCAAACCAGACAATCACACCTTAAAACAGACAAAGGTGAAATGCAAGCCAGGCTTGGGAAAGCTCCCAGCGCACATCTGAGCAGGCACACTGCTGGGATAGCTGCCAGGATGATTGGGGAGTGGCTGCTACCCCACAACAGGACCTCTTTAACCAGGGGCAGGGCCTGCCACCTTATGACCTGATTTCACTTTTCAGTGGCACAGAACACACCCTGCCACATTGCAAATCTGAGAAGCCATGGAGGCCCCATGAGGCCAAGGAAGAGGCCAATCCCTTTGATGAAAGACTGGGCCACGGCCACTGGAGTCAACACTGGGTTGCAG
>NW_007274788.1:0-786 GCF_000164805.1 Carlito syrichta | reverse complement strand
AGAATAGATCATACTGGATTACATTGGGTCCCAATGCCAATAACTAGTGTCTATAAGAAAAAGTAGAGGACAGAAACAGAGAAATAGGCCTTGTGGAGTTGGAGTCAGAGACTGGAGCAGCTGTAAACCTAAGAAACTCAAAGGTTGCTGGGAGCCACAAGAAGCTAGGAAGGAGCAAGGAAAGATGCTTCCTTGACAACCACAGAGAGAGTTACATTATATAAGTATTTAATTGATATGAATTAAATTCTATACCAGACAAAAATAATTTAATATCACATGACCTATAAGACATACAACTAGCTTATCTGGAATTATCTGAAGAAAGTGTCTCTGCTATTATCTTGAAGAAAAAATTTTCTGTTAGAATTATTCAGAGACAATATGGTACATACAAAATTATGAAGATGATATTCTACAGGAAATTTAATTTCTATTCATGCACAAAATTGACTCTACGTGATTTTCTTTTTATATGATGACTGATTTTAGAACCTTATTTAGCATCTATGAAAAATGCAATCCCAGTGAGTGAACTGAGTGCATTTGACAGATATTGTGCTGTTATTATTATTATTATTATTATTATTTTGAGTTGGAGTCTCACTCTGTCACCCAGACTGGAGTGCAGTGGCTGCTCCCCGCCACCACAGCCTTGACCTGCTGGGCTCTGGTGAGACTTGCACCTCAGCTTTCCAAGTAGCTGAACTACGGGCACGCACTACCACACCCAGCTGATTTTTGATTTATTGTGGAGATGAGGTCTTGCCAAGTTGCCGAGGTGGG
>NW_007274787.1:0-359 GCF_000164805.1 Carlito syrichta | reverse complement strand
TTAGACAAAGCCCCCACCACCTACCAGTGGGGAGAAGAGAACCTATTCAGTAAATGGTGCTGGGAAAACTGGTTGACCACATGCAGAAGATTGAAACAGGACCCTTATCTATCCCCATGCACAAAGGTTAACTCCAAATGGATCAGAGACCTAAATGTAAAACCTCAAACCATAAGAACCTTAGAAAAGGAAGGAAATACTCTCATGGAAATCGGAACTGGCATCCAATTCCTGTACAAAACCCGAAACCCACAGGACTTAAGAGAGAAGATAGACAAATGGGACCTTATTAAACTGACAAGCTTCTGCAAAGCCTTAGAAACCATCAAGAGAGCAGGAAGACAGCCTACAGACTGGGA
>NW_007274786.1:0-388 GCF_000164805.1 Carlito syrichta | reverse complement strand
ATAGGGAGGGGCAGCTAATTCATAAGTTGGAGCAGTTTGTCAAATATTTAGAGGAAGCTGTAATTTGTGAGTCTGCCAGAATAAGCCAAGAGCTAGCCTGGAGGGAAAAGAGACAAAGAACAGGCCTGGGTGGATATTTTTGGCACAGGGCTCACATAAGCAAAGTACTGAGGAAAGAAGCAGTCTAGAGGGAGTGGGGTAGCCAGGGGCAGGAGACAGAGAAGAAAAACCTGAGGTTGCAGAGAGATAAGGAAGGGCTCAGAGGGACAGGAGTGAAATAGATACCTGGGGAGCTACAAATAGAATGGTATGGGCCTATCTGAATTGTACATTTCTCTGTAGGTTACATAGAGAATAGATTCAGGAAGGCAAGAGTGAAAATCAGACG
>NW_007274785.1:0-382 GCF_000164805.1 Carlito syrichta | reverse complement strand
ACAGTGTGAGACTCCAACTCAAAAAATTTAAAAAATAAAACAAATAAAAGTTCCTTTAGAACTAGGTAAAGGGGAGAGGCTGATCAAGTCTGGGAGTGGATGCTAGAAAGACCCTATATTGCCAAGAATAATTTTTTTTTTTAGTTAAAACATTTAATTGTAAGGATTGAACAGTGGTTGCTACACAAACCAATCCACAATCACAGCTTTTTGTAGTGTCCAGATGCTAATTTGAATAAAGGTAACACATACTAATTCTACTTTTTGGGTTTTTTTGAGTTGGAGTCTCACTCTGTCACCCAGGCTGGAGTGCAGCTGCAGGCTCACAGCCACCACAACCTCAGACTGCCAAGCAGAGACGAGCCTTCCACCTCAGCCTCCA
>NW_007274784.1:0-315 GCF_000164805.1 Carlito syrichta | reverse complement strand
TTGATTTCCACTTCAACTCTGTGAGACTTCCTAGACTGTATTTGGGTTCCCAACCTCTGGGGAATATTTGTAAACTATGCATTTGACAAAATACTAATATCTAGAATCTACAAGGACTCAATCAACCGAGAAGAAAAAACAACCCTATTAAAAAAGTGGGCTAAAAGCATAAACAGAAAACATGAGTTGTTACCAAATATGTTTTAGTTGCTCATATTACTAATTATCAGAGAAATTCAAGTTAGAGCCACGATAAGATATCATCTTACACCTTTCAGAATGGCTGAAATTTAAATGTAATAAGTAAAAGACGTT
>NW_007274783.1:0-359 GCF_000164805.1 Carlito syrichta | reverse complement strand
GTGGCTCAGCCTGTAATCCCGCAGCTTTGGGAGGCTGAGGTGAATGGATTGCCTGAGCCCGTGGGTTCGAGACTCGCCTGGGCAGCGAGACCTCATCTCTACAATAAATCAAAAAATCAGCCAGGCATGGTAGCTCATGCCTGTAATTCCAGCTACTCGGATGGCTGAGGTGGAAGGATCACCGGAGCCCAGCAGTTCGAGGCTGCGGTGTCCAGGAGCGGCCACTGCACTTCATTCTGGGTGACAGAGTGAGACTTCAACTCAAAAAAACAACAACAACAAAATAAAAATAAAAAAAGTAGAGAAAGAGAAGAAAGAGAGAAGATTCACCTCCCCAGGTGGAGGAGGGGGCCAAAGAC
>NW_007274782.1:0-768 GCF_000164805.1 Carlito syrichta | reverse complement strand
TCATAGCACCCAGCTCAAATTTTGGTTCAAAAGAGGAAAGATAGTAGTGAATTGAAGAAAAGGGAACACATGACAAGGTATATTCTGACCAAATCAAGTCTGCAGCCATTCAGGGGAGTAGAAGAGAGGACAGGGACAGAAACAAAGAGTAGATTGCCCATTATGCCTTTGCTTCTCAAGTTAAGATGCTGGACTCTAGCATCCAGTGGCTGTGGAAGAAAAACTTGACCAATCACAGGTCCCAGTTATGAGTATGCTGTAGGAGGATAAAGAAGACTGTTTTCTGATGCTTTAGCATCAGCTTAAGAGCTACTTGGCTTTAGCCAAAAGACTTTTCAGTCTTAGATGGAAAACTGAATTCAGACTACTAGAACCTAGCTGGGAGAGAAGGAGGCCAATCCAGGAGTAAAGGCCTCAGGAAGAGGATAGAGCCAGGTCATGTATATGGCCAGTTCTCCAGGTGATAACTAGTCGTGGGTCTTATCATTTTCAGGCACAACTTGGAATGATTTGTCAGTTAACCTGTGAGCCCGACACGGTGGCGTGCATCTCGAATACCTTCCAGCTACCAGGAAGGGTGAGTCGGGGGCATAGCCTGAGTCCACCAGTTGGAGTCTGCGATGCCCATGAGCACCTCACTGCACTCTAGCCTGGGCGACAAGAGTGAGAATTCACACAAAAAAAGAAACAAGATGCCTACAACTCCTCGTACCCTGTTTCTATGGTAAATACCACAAGGCCTGATCTTGACTGCAAATGGTATGCTCG
>NW_007274781.1:0-686 GCF_000164805.1 Carlito syrichta | reverse complement strand
CAATAAATCAAAAAATAGCTGGGTGTGGTAGCACGTGCCTATAGTTCTGGTTACTTGGAAGTCTGAGGCGGAAGGATCGCCGGGCCTAGCAGGTCGAGGCCACGGTGACTAGGAGCATGCCACTGCACTCCAGTCTGGGCGACAGAGTGACTCCAACTGAAAAAAAAAGTATTTCTATAGGCATTTTATATGGAGATGGTTATTTAAGACAGATAGATTTGGCCTGGCATGGTGGCTCATACATATAATCCCAGAGCTTTGGGAGGCTGGGCAGGAGAGTCATTTGAGCCCAGGAGTTCAAAATCAGCCTGGACTACATAGCAAGACATATGTTTGCATTTTCTACAAAAAATTTAAAAAATTAGCTGGGTGTGGTGGTGCATGCCTGTAGTTCTATTTACTCCAGAGGCTAGGTCAGGAGCAGCCCTTCAGCCCAGGAATTTGAGGCTGCAGTGAACTGTGACCATAACATTGCATTCCAGCCTGGGTGACAGAGCAAAACCCTGTCTGAAAAAAAAATTGAATTCTAAGCCAAGCTGTATCAGTATTATGTGACCCTAGGTGCCTGACTTCTTTAAGCCTTAGTTTCCTTACCTGTAAAATAGGGATGATAGCAGTACCTACTTCCCAGGTTTGTAGTATATATGAAAGCAGGAAATGCAATAAATTGCTTAGCACAGGTCCTG
>NW_007274780.1:0-731 GCF_000164805.1 Carlito syrichta | reverse complement strand
TGCGAAACTGTGTTTGTTCACCTTTGAACTCAGGTTTAAATTGTTCACTTTTGAGTACATAATTTTACAAAAAGTGAAAAGTGTTTTCAAAACATGGGAGGAGGAAGACAGGTCAGAAAGAAGAAGATGAAGCATATATCTACGATGTTTTGATATCCCTTAGCTTAGATTCCCCCCATCTCCACAATTGTACAGGGTAGATTGAGATAACTGCTGTTACCTGGCACAGAGTACAACAATTCTTATGGATATTACTGCATGTTTTTTCATCTGAATATAATTTACACTTGGAAATTTGAATTTCATATTTTGGTTGTCGAAGAGTTTGGTTGTCCACCATTTAAGGCAAAGAACCATTCATCATTAATAAGTAGCAGGTTTCAGTAAAATGTTTTGAAGGCCATAGTTCCACTCCAGCAAACAACCGTTCACATTTTTCTGTACCGTGGGCTCTGGGCTGAGTTGGAGTCTCACTCTGTGATCCGCACCGGAATGCAGTGGCCTCTCCCGGCCACCGCAACCTCGACCTGCTGGGCTCCATTGCTCCTTCCGCTTCAGCCTTCCGAGGAGCTGGCATTACAGGCATGTGCGACCACGCCAGGCTGATTTTTTGATTTATTGTAGAGATGAGGACTCCCCAAGTTGCCCAGGTGTGTCTCGAACCCGCGGGCTTAAGTTGTCCTCTCCCCGCAGCCTCCTCAATCGCAGGATTACAGGCTGAGTCAGGGAAC
>NW_007274779.1:0-646 GCF_000164805.1 Carlito syrichta | reverse complement strand
TTGGGCCCCCACCCGCGGAGGAGTCCGCAGGCACACGCCCTGGGGAACTCTTACCTCCCAGACAGGAAAGCCACAAGGAAACACATATGGCCTAGCGGGCCTCCACAGGCAAAGAGATGTTTCAGGGAAATGAACATGCCTTGGGAAGGCCCTGTCTACGTTCTGCACAAGGCGGAGAGCTCCTTGTGGGTTGAGGGATATTTTTTGGGAGGAAGAGCCCTGTGGGGGTGCAATGCAGACGTGGAGCTTCATCACGGTCTCCAGTGGCCCCGTTCCGCTGGCTGAACTGGGCCACATTGGCGGATGCCCGCAAATGCCGTGCTAGCCCTACACATGCCGCCTCATCGAGGACACTGGTGGCTGTTTCCAAAATCATGCCTCTGGGACTGCCAGGATCTCATGGAACATGGGTGGTTTCCAGGGCTGTCTGCTTGAAAATGGCGATTCACAGCGACTCATGGAATGGATCATGCATTGGGTCGAACATCCTTCACTACAAAGCCGGGGACACAGAGAGCCTGGGAAACACACAACCCCATGCTTGTGTGTGTGTGTGTGTGTGTGTGTGTGTGTGTGTGTGTGAGAGAGAGAGAGAGAGAGAGAGAGGCAGAGAGAGAGAGAAAGAGAGTGAGGGAGAGAGAGAGAG
>NW_007274778.1:0-570 GCF_000164805.1 Carlito syrichta | reverse complement strand
TCTTGGGGGACCCGCCCCAGACTGGTCTTGTGTTAGAGAACATAAATCTGTGTGGAGGATGCAGGGGACAGTGAGGACCCCTTCCATCTCTGCCCCAGAGTCCAGGAATTGTCAGTGTCCCCCTACGAGAGCCCTAGGACAGTGCTGTGAAAATCAAGGGTGGTCATTTTATGCCTCAGTCTAGAGACAGGCCAACTATGGGGGCTTTTCTAGGAAGAAATTCCACAACTGAAGTGCACTTTTCAATGCTGACCCCATTACCCATAACCCAGAAGAAACCACTTTAAACCCATGTCCCCCTGGTTCCTCAGGGAGATAGGGCCTCCCCTTCCAAGGCAGAAACAAAAGAGCCCAGGCTTGGATGTCAGAACAGGGAGAGGTGGAAGTCAAACCGAGTAAAATCAAACAAGAAGACACTGGCAGTTCCTAGAAAACACATATTTTTCTTTTCAGTTATTATGACAGATATAGGAAGGTCGACAGAAAATAAAGTGCCTATATTTTAAATTTCAATAATTTTTAATGAACATAGCATTTTATTTTTAAAGCTCAAACTTAATGTAGAAAAAG
>NW_007274777.1:0-650 GCF_000164805.1 Carlito syrichta | reverse complement strand
CAAATGATGGGCATATTACATACACAGCCCCTCTCTTCAATGTTCCAGAGTTATATTAGTTTGAGCCATGCTAGTGATTGCCTTTGTCATGTGCTAGCATGCTTATGCTTTTATTATAATTGTATCATTGTTTGAGAATTAGGAGGCTGGTTCTCTGTTGCTTTTCAATCGAGGTCTTATCATAGAAATAATCCTGACTAAAGTTTTGAGAACATGGGCACTGTAGGAATCCTGACTAAAGCTTCTGACAAAACTTTGACTGACTGATAGTCTTTTGTCTTAGAGTGTACATAAGTAGGAAGTTGATTATTTGACTGATTCTGAAGTGCCAAAACAAGGAAGTCTTTTTGTTTACTTTATGTAAAAATAAATACCAACATGACCATACTCTGTAAACTTTTAGGACACTACATTATGCTTTTTCTTCCAATGTTACCTTAGTCTCACCATAGAAGAGCATAAATTCTGTGGAGTCATGGGCAACATATAAGTTCTGTGGAGTCATGGGCTACATATTTCTCTTTAACATGCATCTCATTAATTTATACAAGCACATGTTAACTTGAAATGACCCTTTCAAATTTACAAAGTGTTTCTATGTTAGATGACAGATATTTATCATGGTTTAGCATTAAGTGTACATTTTTGTT
>NW_007274776.1:0-709 GCF_000164805.1 Carlito syrichta | reverse complement strand
ACTATGACTGAACAAGGCAGGACTTTTTAATAAGCCCATCGCACAGGTAAGACAGCTGGAACATGGAGAGAGCTAGTACTTTGCAGAGATACCTTGGTAAACGTGGGGTGGCACTGTGGAGCTGGACACAGAGACCACACTTTCAACCAATAGGCAACACTACCCCATTGGGTGCTAGAAGGAAGTCAAAGTGACTGTTAGGACCCCTGAGCTCCAGTCTGGAGTGAACTGTTGATGATTCCAGTGAAGCTAAGCAGAGCTGCAGCTCCATGGAGCTCCCCACTTATTTATTAAGAGGGAAGCAATCCCATCCTGTTGTAGCCAGGGAGAAAGTGATGGCCAGGGCAGACTGTGCACTCTGGTGGCTCTCTTTATCATGCCCCACTGTCTCTGAGACCCTCACATTCAGAGCACACCTATACACCCTTTTCTTTTCTGGTCATGCTCTCTCCATTGCCCATTCCTCCTCCCAGAATGGTTCATATTTACTCAACTATGGAGGGGAATTGAGCTTAAAAGATGAGAGTGATTTCCAGTTTCCAGTACCAGTTTCCAGTTTTCAGTACCACATGCAATGAGCTTGGAGTAGACATTCTATCCTAATAATAAGTAAAAAGCTGAACAAATGGAAAATGGGCAACTCTTCTTAGATCCTTCAGAGAGTTGAGATTGCAGGGAAAACCACTGCTCCAGAAATTGAAGAGACAGA
>NW_007274775.1:0-396 GCF_000164805.1 Carlito syrichta | reverse complement strand
TGGTTTTTGGATCGATTGTAGAGATGAGGTTTCGCCTGCCCCGGCGGGTCGCGAACCCGCGGGCTCAGGCCATCCACTCACCTCAGCCTCCCAAAGGCGCGGGATGACAGGCTGAGCCACCGAGCCCGGCGTAAAAACCTTTTTATCTGGAGTTCTCGGCCGGTTAGAAATCACAGGACATATACGATTTATATATGTACGTATTTGTTTATTTACATAGATAATCGCATATATATGATAATCACATATAGATTTTGCTATAACAGAGTCCACATTAAAGTGACCGATGTCTGCTTCCTTTTGTCCTTTGTTGTGTAACTTGCCTTGGTTTGGGAAGGAGGATAGCACAGCTGCCACAGAGACACTGTCATGCCTGTCCGTATGGTCACGGCCCCT
>NW_007274774.1:0-402 GCF_000164805.1 Carlito syrichta | reverse complement strand
TAAAACATATAACAAAATATACATGCCAAAGTAATAATCATGCAGTGATTTGAGATTACAGTGATTGGTTACATACATTTTTCAAATGCTGGGCTATATTACAAATTTGACTCCTTATGCCAGAAATAGATAACTCATGTTGTATCACTTTATATAAATTTTATAAAACATAATTATGTGCTTTAGTTATAGCCATTTGTGTTATACATACGGTGAGTGTTTGAGTGTTTTGTTTTTTGAACTTATGAAGTAACTATGAAAACTTTGCATGATTGAAACTTTCTAGAGGTCCACACGTTAAATATTTTAATCAAATTTCCCTTTTTGTAACATTAATCTTTCTTTTCCAACATAGTTAAGAATAGAAGCGTATGCGTGTAAGTATGAGTATTGAAACTCTAC
>NW_007274773.1:0-565 GCF_000164805.1 Carlito syrichta | reverse complement strand
CACAGAAGGACACATCCTGTGGGATCCCACTTATGTGAGGCTTCTAAGAGAAGCAGGTATGTGTAGGCAAAGAGTGGAAGGGGGACTGCCAGGGGCTAGGGGACGGGGGGTCTTAAATAGATAAAACTCTTGGGCATGCAATTTCAGTTGAGATCATTCTAGAGAGCTGCTGCACAGCCTTGGATCTAGAGTTGACAAACCAGCTAACGGGAGCCAGAGGGAAATGTAACTCTCTGGTATAGAGTAGAGAAGGCCATAGAAGAGGGAGACATGTTCTCACTCATAAGCTGACCTTGAACAATTACAATGGTATAAGAAGGCGATTGGCAATAGTGGGAAACTGTCAGAAGAGGGGGGGATTGGCAGTTGAGGGAAACTGCTGGGGGAGGGGCATAACTCATCAACAAGGGTACCTGTATGATCAATGTTTATATACCTAACCCTGAAATGTACCCTACATCTTTATAATAAAAATTTTTAAAAAAGAAGAGAGAGACAGGGCTGAGGTGACCAAAGCCAGGGATGCCCAGAGCCAATGGCAAAGGAGAACCCTCCCCTGAAGGAT
>NW_007274772.1:0-685 GCF_000164805.1 Carlito syrichta | reverse complement strand
ACACTGCAGAAATGGCTTGTTTCTGCTCCATGATGTCAGGGGTCTTGGAGCAGAAACAAGACCCAATGGCTCAGTCAAGAATTCTCTAGAGCTGTGTGACCCAATACCCCAGCCACTGGCTTAGGCCCTATGTAAATTGACATTAAGTAAAATGATATAAAATTGCCATTTGTGCTTCTCGGTCACACCAGCCACGTTTAAGTGCTGAGTGGGAACATGTGAGTATTTGGGTATGCTGCTGGACTACAGATCTAGGAGCATCCTCACTCCCAGGTGCTTGGTTGGGACCTCAGCCGGGGCCACCTTCAGGTGGTCTTTCCATGTGGCTTGTGCTTCCTCAAAACATGAGGGCCTTAGACTTCTCACACATGGCTCGGGATTTCAAATCTGAATTTCCCAAAAGAACCCGGTGGAGCCATCCATCTGTATGACCCAGCTATGGAAGCGACAGAGCGTTGTTTCAGTTATATTCAGCTGGTGAATAAGTCACTAGGTGAGTCCAGCACCAAGGAGAGGAGACGCAGAGTCCGTATTTCAATGAAGGTCATGTCAAAGGATTGCAGACCTGTCGCGAAGCTTCTGCAAGTAGGGAGCAAAATGAGCCAGGCCCCTCCTGTAAATGTTCACTCTATGTCGGAGAAAAAAGTGGGGGTTAAGCCGGACTCGGTGGCTCAACCTGTAATCC
>NW_007274771.1:0-492 GCF_000164805.1 Carlito syrichta | reverse complement strand
TCCAGTCTGGGTGACAGAGTGAGACTCCAACTCAAAAAAAAAAAATATATATATATATATCTTAAAAGTTTAACATTTAATAAACTGGCCTTTAGAATTGTAATGGGATTATTCCTATCCAATCTATAGGAACACTGAAAAATTCACAGTTCATATTACAAATATAAAAGAGATATTAAGGCACATCAAAAAATATACATGGACATCTTTCATTTTACTGTGCTTTGCAGGTACTGCATTTTTCACAAATTGAAGGTTGTAACAACGCTGTGTAGAAAAAGTCTTTTGGCACCATTTTTACAAAAACCTGTGCTCGCATTTTGGTAATTATCACAATAGATCAATTTTTTAAAGTATTATTTGTGCTAGGGTGATCTGTGATCATTGGTAGGTGATGGCAGTATTATAATTGGTGGCCCATGAACCACACCCATATTGGATGGCAAACAATAAATTTTATGCGTATTTTACCTATTCTACAAACTGGCTGTT
>NW_007274770.1:0-369 GCF_000164805.1 Carlito syrichta | reverse complement strand
ACTCCAATTCAAAACAAAAAACAAAAAACAAAAGCTACAACTATTTCAGAAATATGAAATTAACGTCAATAAATAATTTATTTGCAAACACTTACTCCATGCTAATGAAACCTCTTTGGCCAAAATGGTTTTTAATCTTCTAACTTATTCTACAAACCATTTTGACAATAAATTCAAAACTTTTTTTTTTGAGTTGGAGTCTCACTGAGTTGCCTAGGCTGGAGCACAGTGGCACTCTCACAGCCACCCCAGAGTCAAGCTGCTGGGCTCCAGCGATCCTTCCACCTCAGCCTCCCAAGTAGTCGGAACTACTGGCGCGTGCTACCACATCTGGCTATTTTTTGATTGATTGTGAGATGAGGTCTCACC
>NW_007274769.1:0-363 GCF_000164805.1 Carlito syrichta | reverse complement strand
GAAACACAGCCTCTCTACTACACACCCCCATGCTCTCTGCTGTAATTCCATGTATCATTTTATAAATCAAATAACTTTCTTAACTTGTCCATGTCAGAAACAAACCCAAGTCATCTCCACAGACACTGTATTTCTCCAAAGAATACAAATGAAAACCACAACTTCACCACAAAACAGATGACACAATAATTTCTGTGTTAATCTTATTCCTGTTATTACACATCAGCCAAGGTTGGACACATACTCAATCTCACAGGAGAGTGTAAAAAATGTCCATTACATAAAATTCACATTGCTATTTTTCATAGAGGATGCAGAGGTTGGCAAGTTTTGCTTTATTTTATTTTATTTTTTAATTGCTTT
>NW_007274768.1:0-560 GCF_000164805.1 Carlito syrichta | reverse complement strand
AAAATGACCTGACCGAATGTTATCAAAAACAAACACTGTAAATGACACCAAGTCTTTTAAAGATGACTGCCCCAGATGTTATTTCTTTGGCATAGGTGATCCTCATTGCATGGGGATTGTGTGATTTAGAATCCTTGTAAAGCATCCCTGGCAGTACCAGCCTTTTCATCATTTTCAAATTCAGCAAAGGCAATGTCATGCCTCCCAGGTACCTAATGTACTTCCTTGAAACCAGGGAACTGATTAAACAGTATGGATAACATCATCTCATTAGTCCCTTCTGGTAAGTTATTAAGGAATAAAATATAGTTTGGAGGGTAATCAGGGAACTTGGGGATTTGGTTTTGCATTTCCTTGGGTATTAGCTGAATTTGGCATTCCCTGGCCAGGCTTTTTGTTTGCAGTTGTTGCAGTCTGTTCCACAGTTTTAGCTTTTTTCTTATCTGTGTCATCAAAAGTGTCCAGCATTTTAGATATTATATCAGAATCTGTTTTTGCATACTGAATTCGCATTGGTTTACCATAAAATGGAAATCCTTGTAACTGCCTCAAAGCATTTG
>NW_007274767.1:0-353 GCF_000164805.1 Carlito syrichta | reverse complement strand
TTTTTTTAAAATTGAGGTCTTACTCTGGGACCCAGGCTGGAAGAGGGAAAGAGGCACACTCACAGCTCACCACAGCCTTGACCTTACTGGACTCAGGGCGAGTTTTTCGTCTTAACCCTCCAGAGTAGATACGACCACAGGCACTTGCACCCCACACCTGGCTAACTTTTTTTTATTTTGTTGTAGAGAGAAGGTCTAGCTATGTTGCCCAGGCTGCTCTTGAACTCCTGGGCTCAAGCAGTTCTTTCACCTTGGCCTCCCAAGTGCTAGGATTACAGGCGTGAGTCAATGCGCCCAGACCAATAACATGGTTTATTTGGTGGCGTTTACATCAATAAATTCTCAGCTGGGGA
>NW_007274766.1:0-741 GCF_000164805.1 Carlito syrichta | reverse complement strand
TAGTGTTAAAGTATGACATTGCATTGTCTATGGATTTGGCTCTTTGGGTCTTACATTCCTTAAGGTTATGCAGGTGGCCCAAAGTTGTGTGAAGTGCATAGACAGTATTACTTCTGTATCAGAGGACACTGACTGGATGCCCTTACAACAGAACATGGGAATCCACCCAGACTTACCAAAACACGGTTGAGGGAGTCCAGCAAAAGTGAGGTGTGCGAGTGTGTGAGTGTGAGTGCATGGGACAGAGTTACAAAGGCCACCATGTCTGTGGTCTTTGGCTGGGGCAGGACAGAGGGAAACTGGCAGCACAGCCTGCACGTGGTGGGCAGCATCCCGTGAATTTGGGAGAGGAGGCTGCATTGGAGGACGAGGGGGGAGAGTGAGGAGGGATATCTCGTGGGAGGTTTCCAGGGCGTGATAGGATAAGGGGGCATGCGGTGAGCATGCATATCGCGAGCATGCGTGCGGCACCCCTTATCCTGCAACGTTAGAGAGTTGTGAAAGGGCCCGAGCCGAGCATCTACGGAGCTGTCACTTTGGTGGCCAGGGATCCACCACTGCTATCACCGCCTACTCTGACACGGCCGCCATGCCTCGTAATGGTGTGCCCCCACCCGCTGCACTGCACTCCTTTGTTCTGTCCCTCCTGCCCAATGCCGCCAGCCCATGCCCTCCACCCCGCAAAGCAAGTATGTGTCACAGGGTCACTGGTTCATTGGGTCCACACTGGAACTCCCAGGA
>NW_007274765.1:0-480 GCF_000164805.1 Carlito syrichta | reverse complement strand
TTAAGTCAGCTAACCTAGTTAAGCCAGCAACTTAACTAACTAGTAAACTAACTGACTTAAATAGTTAACGAACTTAGTCAACTAACTAGTCAGCTAGCTAGTCAACTAACCAGCTAACTAACGAGTCAACTAACCAGCTAGCTAACTAGCAACTAACCAACTCTTTAACTAACTAACCAGTCAACTAACTAGTTAAACTATTTAACCAGCTAACTAACCAGTTGACTAGTTAGCTAGTTCGAGAGTTAACTTGTTAACTAGTTGACCAACTAGCTAGTTAACCAACTAACTAGTTAACTAACCAACTAACAAGTTAGCTAACTAACAAGTTAGCTAACGAGTTAACTAACTAAACACTTAACTAACTAGTTAACTCCGTGGCTTAATTAACTGGCTAACAAACTAGTTAATTAAGTGACTTAATTAACTAGTCGACTAACTAGTTAACTAACAGACTTAACTAACTAGTTAACTAACAGA
>NW_007274764.1:0-500 GCF_000164805.1 Carlito syrichta | reverse complement strand
TTCCACCGCCTATTATTCCAAATTTAAAAACCTGAGGTACTTGTTGAATTTGATGATCAGCAAACTCCTTTTTTCCTTAAAAGCACTGCAAAGGACACATGAACAAGTGTGGCCTGCACTAAAGGCCCTCTACGAAAACGGGCTGCCTCTGAATCCACACTGCTACCGGCCAGGAGATTGGGTGTACATCTGCAGACATCAGCACCAGACGCTGCAGCTACATTGGTAAGGACCCTACATCGTCATCCTAACGACACCCACCACACTCAAAGTGGACGGGATCGTCCCATGGGTCCACTACACACACGTCTGACCAGCAGACCCCTTCGCAGTGTTAAAGGACTGTGTCTCAGAATGGAAAAGCGTACTGGACAAGGACAATCCTCTAAAGCTAAGAGTGCGCCACTCTCACTTATCCCCCTAAGACTAATAGTATATATATCATGTTTCTTATGTAATGCCATAGCCAACCCACAATCTATTTGGGATACAAAATACCA
>NW_007274763.1:0-303 GCF_000164805.1 Carlito syrichta | reverse complement strand
GTCTCAAACTCCAGGACTCAAGCAGTTCTCCTGCCTTGAACTCTCAAAGTGCTGGTATGAACTACTCTACCAGGCCCCCAATTTAATTGTCAATAGCTCCTCCTTTCTCCCTCACCAGTGTACTGGTATGAATAATGTGTCTCATGAGTTGCCACAGTCAAAGATACCTCTCTTTCCCCTGGCTGGTCTGGGCTCTCTTCTTTGCATGCCCATAATTAATTCTTAGTTTCTGTCATAACATCTAACTTGTTATTATTTTCTTGTTTGAATATCTGCTACTTCACTGTATTTTGAATTCCAAGA
>NW_007274762.1:0-357 GCF_000164805.1 Carlito syrichta | reverse complement strand
TATTGACATATCAATTATTACATTCAGGAAGTAACTTAGATAAATAATCCAGCAGGGGTGAACTTTTCATTTTTAGACACTCAACTCAAATCAACATAATGAAAGTGTGGGTCACAGTGACATTTCCTTCGGTGCTTAACAATAAAATTATGGACCTAAACAATCACTAGAGATGTAAGAAGTTGGAAAGATAACAGAAAATCTTTAAGTCTTAACGCCATTTTTTTTCGCAGTTTGTTAATAAGGACAGCAGTCTAACTTTCATGAATTCCAAACCTGGAAATTCCAATATTAAAAATACTTAAGGATCAGCTGTTCAGCTATTTGCATACACGTAATACTTTATTCTTCAGAATG
>NW_007274761.1:0-371 GCF_000164805.1 Carlito syrichta | reverse complement strand
GACATAATCAGACCACAGTCGAGGAACATCTGTAATAGAGTACCTACTACAGTTCCAAAGGTGGACAAGTGGGAAAAGCCAGAGGACGGACCTACTATTCCCAATGGTGACACTTAACCATGATCTTGGACAATCTCATGATCTTGGACAAGTCCACAAACCTCTTTTTCTGTATCTTTCCCAGCCTATCCTGCAGAGACTACAAGAGGTTCAAAGGAAATTGAGTTTAGGAAGGCTTCAGAGTCCTGAAAAAGTAAAAGGTATTAGCACCATTGTTGCTAGGAAGAGCCAGGAAAGGTCCCAGACCACCTCTGCTGTCAATGTGTCATTGATCAATGTTCTGACTGACGACTGTGGTGACGCTCCCCTGT
>NW_007274760.1:0-618 GCF_000164805.1 Carlito syrichta | reverse complement strand
TTCCTGTATCCTCAGAGCTGGTTCCTTGCCAGGAAACTTTATGGCACTGAGTCAAATGATCTTTAAATAAATGGATGTCACATGAAGCAGACCTGAAGACAAACAACTGAAAGAGGCATGAAGCTGGTTCCTATGATTGTGGCTACTTTGTGCATAACAACATTATCACAAGAATCACAGAGACAGGGAGGGCAAGTGCATTCATAGGAGGGCAGGTAGGGTGGAGTCAAGTACGATTGAATATGTGGGTCTGCAACTCATGGCTGAGATCTGGATCATAGATATGGATTTGGGAGCCTCCTGGTTAAGGCCCAGGGGTTAAGTAAGGTTCTCTGAGGAGGGTGCATGTGTTGAGGTGAGGGGCAGAAAATAGCTCATAAAAGTATGGAGGTTAGCAGGGGGGCAAAAGAAGAAATTAAGAGAAGATAGGTGAAGAAGGAGTGACAGGAGACACAAAAGAAACCTTCAGAAGGGGTTGCATCAGTGACAGCAGGTGTCAGGGTCAAGCACAAAGGCCAGATGTAGGCACCTGTAGTAGAAGGTAGTAAGGTCCCCTGGAGCCAAAGGATCAAACTGTGTTTCTGGGGCTCTAGTTTATGAAATTAATTCTTTCAGTTC
>NW_007274759.1:0-327 GCF_000164805.1 Carlito syrichta | reverse complement strand
TGCCCCCCACCACCGCACCCTCACCCTGCCCCCCACACAGGGTCACTAGGTCTGTGGGTTCGGACTGGAACCTAAGGCACACCCTGGATGGCCCCACATCATCATCAGAACCATCAATGAGATGCAAACATGAAAGATAAGATGTAGAAGGATCACAGCTGGGCGGAGGCTGCCCTTCTGGAAGGTGCCGTCCCCCACCAACCAGCCACACCACCAGTGGGGCCCCACTGTTCTTCTGGCACCAACGCTTGTCGCCAGGGATGACCTTTTCCTGCCCCCACCACTGACTGCTTGCCTGACTCCTTGCTGTTTTATTCTGTGGGAGTG
>NW_007274758.1:0-336 GCF_000164805.1 Carlito syrichta | reverse complement strand
GATCTCATCTCTACAATAAATCCAAAAATCAGCCGTGAGTGGTAGTGCATGCCTGTAATTCCGGCTACTTGGAAGCCTGAAGCAGAAGGCTCTAAGGAGCCCAACAGGCGAGGTTGCGGAGGGCGGGGAGTGGCCACTGCACTCCAGTCTGGGGGACAGAATGAGACTCCAACTATAAATAAATAAATAAATAAATAAATAAATAAATAAAAGTAGATGGAACAAAAATGGTAGCATTATGGTTTTTACACATCTTTTTTTCTATACAGGGACATTTCTCTGGTATAATCATGTATAGACATGAAAAATTATACTTGTCGTGAAAACTATATCCAT
>NW_007274757.1:0-521 GCF_000164805.1 Carlito syrichta | reverse complement strand
TTGATGCCAAATGGTTAACTCTAGTTTATGTTAGCAGTAAAAGGAATTGAAACTCAGTCATAACTTTTCAGTTCACTACCAAAGACTCTCTTGCCTCTGTACCCTTACACTAAATTTATGCTTTATTTTTTAACCATGAGCTTTTCTGGGTACAGATTTCTATGTAAGTGTGCATAGCAGACCCACTTGAATGTATTTTGGGAGTAATCATCTAACACCACATAATCCTGTGTTTTATTAAAACCCGTTTTTCTTGTGGCAGTTCCAGAGACATAGTTTAGGGAAATTAAAATAATGAGTTACTGCATACATGTTGATAAAGTAGTCTTCTAATATGATGGAATGTCTAATTATAGATGCAGTATCAATTTGCCTAATAAATTAAATGCAATATCCATTTTAATAAAACTCATGTACTTTGCAAAAATGGAACCTTGATTAATCTATATTTATACTAAGTCATGACAGCCAGAGTGGCATTGGTAAAGCTAAGTCCTCAGTAATGAGCCTGCTACATGAAG
>NW_007274756.1:0-807 GCF_000164805.1 Carlito syrichta | reverse complement strand
AAGTTAAGAGACGGAAAATTCAATTCTCTCGATGTCTATGTCTATAGCAGCCCTAAAGGCCACTATAATAGTGACTTTGGGTAGCTAGGGAGGCAATACCCATTCCGGCTCCTGTTAGTCCAAGTCCAAGAGGAACTGCCATGGAAATGGGGGTGACTGGTTCTCTTCTGTCTCTCCGGTGGATACCTGGGGTAAACCACCGGAGTATATCCTCATCTGAGTTGTAGAGAATTTTTGGAAGTAATTGGACTAACACGCAGAAGCCTTGTTGGGTCTGATTTAAGACCTGCCCGTGGAAGCAAGGGGTTAAGCCTGTTGAACATGCTCACCAGCTATTTTTAGGGGGCAGGTGGTAATCTAGGCTAGATACAGGCAGCGTAATGTTGCATAGGGACTGAAACGCTGGTGCGGGGCGGCCTATGCATAATCCTTGGCCTGTTACCGACTGGAGAGTAAGTCCCTGGGTTGCTGGCTGCCATCTACAAGAATCGGGACAATGCTCGGTTGTATAGTTTCTCATTACTGCAATTCCTTCGTAATAGGGGGGCTGGATGTTATAGCATAACCAACATGACTGGGTGAGCTCTGGCCGGGTTGCATTAAGTAACAGGTAAGCTTGATTTAGCAAGTGCCAGAGAGGATGTTGATTGGGAACCGATGGGGGTAGGGGAGGGTTAGGAATAACTGTAGTGACCCTGGTAGAATAAGAGAGGCCACTAGTGGGGTCTGAGGTGACTGCAGTGGTATCAGAACTGTTTTTAATCACAGTCGAGAGTATTGGTGTAGTGGTTGTGGGCTTAGGTTGAA
>NW_007274755.1:0-517 GCF_000164805.1 Carlito syrichta | reverse complement strand
CCGGTGATCCTTTCTCTTCAGCCTTCCAAGTAGCTGAAACTACAGGTGCGTGCTACCACGCCCGGCTCATTTTGATTTGTTGTAGAGATGAGGTCTTGCCAAGTTGCCCAGGCGGGTCTCGAACCCGCGGGCTCAGGTAATCCACTCACCTCAGCCTCCCAAAGTCGCGGGATTACAGGCTGAGTCACCAAGCCTGGCTTCTTTTCTTTTTAAATAATTTTTTAAGATTTGTATTTATTTTAAAGATGTGGGGTACAATTTATGACTAGGTAGATAAGAGGTCATTACACAGGTAAAGTTTGGGCCTCCACACACGTGTACCACAGCACAATTCACAATAGCAAAAACATGGAACCAACCATGCTGCCCATCGAAAGTGGACTGGATAAAAAAATGTGCTACATATGAATGATGGATTACTATGCAGTCATAAAAAAGGACAAAATTAGGGACTTTGCAGCAGTGATCTATCTCAGAAACAGAACTGAGAGTGCCTAATGTCTCACTCATAAGCAGA
>NW_007274754.1:0-472 GCF_000164805.1 Carlito syrichta | reverse complement strand
TCCCACTCCACCTGACTGATTTGTGTATTCGTGAATTCGCTCTGTTTTTTTTTGCTAGGGATGAGATCTCGCTATGTTGCCCGGGCTGGTCTTGAGCTCCTGGATCCCGGCCGTCGACTCGCTTTGGCTTCCCAAAGTGCCGGGACGACGAGTGTGACTGGTGGCGTGAGACCCGAGATTTTAAATCCCAGAGACCACAGAGAGCCGGCTCCGATGCGAACACGTGAGGGTCTTTATTCGGGCTCGAGTCTGGGCTCGCGTTTGAAGCCGACGCGGCGACTT
This sequence comes from Carlito syrichta, assembly GCF_000164805.1. Lineage (NCBI taxonomy): Eukaryota > Metazoa > Chordata > Mammalia > Primates > Tarsiidae > Carlito > Carlito syrichta. The sequence continues at coordinate 190 of NW_007274754.1, read as the reverse complement.
CGGGGACGAGAGACCCGACCCGGGCTGACACGCGCCTTTTATACGTCGTTCTGAAGGGGCGGGGTGGCTTCGTTTTCCTTATATCCTTTTTTCCTTACAGAGACCACACTTGTATGCCGGCAACCTTTTTACATCTTTCCTTTGCTTTTTGCTTTCTTTCTTTTTAACCTTTTATAGATGACCTTTTCCT
>NW_007274753.1:0-381 GCF_000164805.1 Carlito syrichta | reverse complement strand
CAACTTATATCAAGCAGACTGGATAGGCAAGTGGAGAATGCTTGGAGGTGGAAATGTTAGATCTTGCAAGATCCGGTCCTTGGAATAAAGAAGCCTGTCTGTGTCAAAAAATAAAAATAAAAATAACTGAAAGAGATGGGGCTCACTCTGTCACCCAGGCTGGAATGCGATGGCACAATGGTAGCTCACTGTAGTCTCACACTCCCAGGCTCAAGCGACCCTTCTGCCTCAGTCTATAAGTGCACACCACCATGTACGGCTATTTTATTTTATTTTTTGTAGAGATGGGGTCTTGCTATGTTGCCCAGGCTGGCCTAAAGCAATCCTCCTGCCTACGCCCACCCAGAGTGCTGGAATTACAGGCATGAGGCTCCGCACCTG
>NW_007274752.1:0-467 GCF_000164805.1 Carlito syrichta | reverse complement strand
GATTTACTATGATGAATTGATGTGTGTGGTTATGGAGAATGAGAAGGCCCCCCACCTACTGTCTGTAACCTGAATATCCAAGAAAGTTAGTGGTGTGATCAGGTCTAAGACCAAAAGTCTGAGCACCAGGAGACTCCAGGGTGTGACTCCCAGTCCAAGGGCAGAAGAAGACCTACGTACCAGGCATAGGGCATGCAAGAAGGGAGGGAGCAAAGGGGAGAGGTTTTTTCTCTGTGTTTTGTTCTATCTAGGCCCTCAGGGGATTGGGTGACACCCACCCATGTTGGGAAGAGCAATCTGGTCCACTGAGTCCAATAAGTCAGATAGTGATCACATGTGAAAACCCCTTCCACTCTCACAGACACATTCAGAAATGACATTTAATCTGGACTTCCTGTAGCACAGTCAAGTTGACACATACAATGAGCCATTGCACTGCCTAACACGTGTGACCTGTGAAAGTTTCC
>NW_007274751.1:0-744 GCF_000164805.1 Carlito syrichta | reverse complement strand
GTCTGTTTATGCAAAAATACTAAAGATGTAATACAGAAATAAATTGCACTTAGCCACTATGTAATTGCTATCAGTTCAAAAGAAAATACTGTTTAATGAATATAAAAAAAGAAATAGTTGTTAATTATCAGTGCTTTAATGCAATACTATTAAAAAGAATGAAATAAAATGTATTAAATATATAATACTATATATAAATATAATAAAATTTTAATCCTATACTGTAAGTAATGTCATAAGGAAAGATGTTTCTAGATTGACTAGAAGAAAAATACTGCAATGAGAGAGAAAATATAGTGGTTGTGAATAAGAAACAAACATAAAATATGTGAAAGTAGGAAAGATGTTCAAGTTGGGGACAGCTACTTTTTTTCTTTAAAAAGTCTCTCTTACAACAATACAAAAAAGATTTTAGCAGCTCTATATGTCATTGTCAAAGGGTAGACTAGATGGACAATAACTTCAGGTGACTTAGGGATTTGTAAACTTGAAACTTGGGCAACTAAGAATGCACCAATAACAAAAGATAGGTAAAAAGTAGTTTAATTGGGCAAATTGAAGATGTTCTTATGCCATTTTCAATATTCCATAGGTGAAAACTAGTTTTGGGAAAGAATAAGTTATACACACTAACAAATGTACCTTCAGCGTGGGTCTTCTGGAAGATGAAACTCTCTGAGAGGCCAAATATCAAACTATTCTGGTTATCCTCAAGATGTTTTCCATTTTGGAATTCTCCTGGAG
>NW_007274750.1:0-771 GCF_000164805.1 Carlito syrichta | reverse complement strand
CAAGCTGCATATGGTCAGATCAAGTGGAGCGACATCGGGAGCATGGCGTCAATTACTGTCAGCTGGAGTTAAAACAGAGCAGCTTTCAAAAATACATCAGGGAGCTGATAAGCGTCACCAAGATTTTGCATCTAGATTGTTGCAGGTTGTAGGTCGAATAGCGGTAGATGAAGAGGTAGGGACTCTTGGTAAAACAACTGGCCTATGAAAATGCCCATTCTGCCTGCCAAGCAGCCATTCATCCCTATGGTTAAAAAAGGGGATTTAACAGATTATATTCTCTTGTGTGTTGATATTGGGCCTGCCTATATGCAAGGGATGGCTATAGCTGCAGTTTTACAAGGTACTCCTCCCCACAAAAATTTTAATGGAGGAACCCAAGACACCTGCTTTACCTGTGGGCAAATGGTCCATTTCAGCAGGGAATGCCCCGCACATAATCCCTATTCAGGACCACCCTCCAGAAGGGGTCGCATTACATCTATGTGCCCATGATGCAAGCGAGGTATTCACTGGGCTAATGAACGCCATTCCAGGATGGATGCAAATGGAAATCCCCTGTCGGGAAACTTCTTGAGGGGCCAGCCCCTGGCCCCTTAAGCAATTGTGGCTATGTCCATTTACTCCCTGGTGGAAGCCCTTCTAGCTGCAACAAGTCACCACCCCCACGTGTACTTGGAAAGTCCATTCAAGTTTCCACATGGCTTACTAGGTCTCTTCTCAAGGGGGTGGCTGGGACCAAAGGATTTTAAAAATTCTTTTTGTTGTTTG
>NW_007274749.1:0-649 GCF_000164805.1 Carlito syrichta | reverse complement strand
TCAGACTGGGTAACATAGTGAGACCCCATCTTTACAGAAAAATTTTTAAAAATTACTGGATGTAGTGGTGCGTTCCTGCAGTCCCAGTTATTTGAGAGGCTGAAATGGGATTAATTTTGAGCCAAGAGACAGAGGATGCAGTGAGTTGAAATCACATCACTGTACTCCAGTCTGGGTGACAGAGTGAGACCCTGACTCTAAATAAATAAATAAGTAAATAAAAGCCAGGCTAATGGTTTGGAAAAAAGAGAATGGACAAGAACCACTAAATGCTTCCTGCTGTGGGAAAACTGGCCTATAATTTCACCACAGGTGAAATTCTACAGGTGGTCATACAAAAGGCTCATGGCTTTGCCCTTTATTTATTGAGGATGCATAGGCACAAGCTGTAACAAATCCAAAAGAGCACTGTGTGTCTGGTGTCTCCAGATAGAGTCTCTTCTGCTAACACTTCAGGAGGGAGTGGGCTCTCAGGTGTGGCAATGAGAAACACAGACAGGATTTTTTCTGTCAGGGGACCTGAGCTTTACTGGAGAGGAGGTGTAAGCTGTACAAGTAAGCCAGGCATGTTGGTTTATGCCTGTCATCCTAGCACTTTGGAAGGCAGAGGCGAGAGGATTGCCTGAGACCAGGGGTTTGAGACAAACCC
>NW_007274748.1:0-648 GCF_000164805.1 Carlito syrichta | reverse complement strand
ACACAGCAAGACATGAAAGGAATACTGAATACAGGGTTGCTGATTGATAAACTCAAAACTATTAGTCAAAGGTGTTTGAATTGCCAAAGGCATCCCCAAATCTGAGATATTATTCCCAAGTCAAACATTAAGATGCACTCTTTCTACCAGTCCTTCCCTTCTCCCTTCCTTTTTTTCCTCAATGTGTGCCATACATCCTGATTTTAAGAAAGTAAACTTTTTGTGCCTCAATTTAAGATAGAGTTGAAGGTGAGCTAGTAATAACAGTATAGTGATTATTTGCTATTATCTGATCTTTCAATTTTTAAGTTAGGGCCCAAAGCTAATGCAAGCTTTAAGAAAATTGTGACAATAAAAAGAAAATCTACAAATTTGGAACATATATTTTAATGAAGAAATTATTGATTTGCATTGAGAAACAACCACTATGAGACCCCTAATGTCTGAGCATTCTGTTCCTTGCCAAATCAAGCTCTTCACTTTGGCCACCATGATATCAAAGCACAATGAATTTCAGTCACTATTTCTCAAAAATGTTCACAGTATCATCATTGCTAAAAAGAAAAAAAAGTTTATGAGTTCCTAGTTTTTGTTTTTTTGAGTGGAAGTCTCATTCTGTTGCCCAGGCTGGAGTGCAGTAGCACACTC
>NW_007274747.1:0-349 GCF_000164805.1 Carlito syrichta | reverse complement strand
AAAGAGAATTTTCGGTCCACATGTATCAACCAAAATAACATGGAGATTTACAAAGTAGTAAGTATGTGGGCTCTGCATTAGTTTAAAAATTTAGATAATGGAAAAGTGTTTATAATATTAGGAAAAGCAAAGTTCAAGTCATGTAGGAAAAACTGCTCAAAGGTTGTTGCACAATAGTAAAAACATCCAAAAGTTTCAAAATACAGAAAGTGCAAAAATATTCGGTTGTGCTATAACCAAGTGCCAATAGGACTCAATGATCATAATAATAAAAGACTACCTCGTGTACAACTCCCTCAGGCCCCCTCCCAGTTTGGTAGTTTTTCCATCCTGTCAATTAAGACTGCTT
>NW_007274746.1:0-717 GCF_000164805.1 Carlito syrichta | reverse complement strand
TCATAAAATTAGACACAAAACTTTTTTACACAACTGACATATCAAATTGAGTAATATAGAATAAGAGTTTATATACTTACAAAAAATGGAACTTATGCCTGTGGTGCAAGCTAGTTCAACATTTTTAAAAAATTCAATATAATTCACTACATTCACAGACTAAAAGAGAAAAATAATATTATTATATCAATACACAATGGCTAATGAAACAACATAAGAGCAAATAAAACTATACACATTTTAAAAATAACAACTATGATTCTTTTCATAAATTAAATGATCGCCTATCTCAAAAATGCTAAAGAAATGACAACAGGCCGGGCTCAGGTCCGCGGGTTCGAGACCCACCTGGACAACTTGGCAAGACCTCATCTCTAAAATAAATAAAAAAATTAGCCGGGCGTTGTAGTGTGCATCTGGCTTTCAGATAAAAACTCTGGTTTCTAGTTTGATCTGAAGGAATAAATTCGAGTGTATTACATCGGATCACTCCTTCAAAAATAATTCCATTTTCTTTTGTGGGGGATCCTCTCATAACATATTTTGAATATAAGTTCCTTAGCACATATACATTTTGCAAATGCTTTCTCTGTCTTTTTAATTTCTTATTTTCTTTCACAGAGTAGTTTTAATAATATTCAGCATACCAATTTTGTATTCATGAATAATACTAGTGGTGTTTTATTTAAAAACTCATTTCCAAATCCCAGGTCATGT
>NW_007274745.1:0-748 GCF_000164805.1 Carlito syrichta | reverse complement strand
TTTAAACTAATAAGAGCAGATGCAACACTTAGTCTTAGCCAAAAGGCTAAGAAGCAATGACTGAACACTTTTAATCATTTTTAGATAATTATATTTATGTATAAATTGTATTTCTTTTAAAATTGCAACATCCTTAGCATTTTCATTTTTCATTTTTTATATTTAAAATATAGTTTATATGGAAAGTAAATTGGAGAGAAAAACAGAGAAAGAGAGATTTACCTCCCCAAGATAGTGGAGGAGGCCAAAGCTTAGGAAACAGCCATCCATCTGAGCCAGCAAAACAATGGCCTACATTTGCAACTAACCTAATTTTATCTTCAAATGACACTATCCCACTTCATGAGTAGTGCAAATATTATATGATGAAATTCTCAATTCCTTCTTCACATTTACTCTAGTAGCACTATCAATCCAGTAACTCATTCATATGTTATAATAACCCATTGCATTTGTTTTTAGGCATTTTTGATCAGTTATCTTTTAGATAATTTAAAATTAAGCACAAAACAAATAGCTATTGTTATTTTCACATTTTCTAATGTTATTTCTTTATGCAGACCTCTTTTTCTGATCTGCATTATTTTTATTTCCTATGGAGAACATTCTTAATATCTTCCAGGGCAAAACGGCCAACAATAATTTTGGGGGACAATAGGGTTATTTAAGAAAGTTTTTTTTTCTTCTGAAGGATAACTTTGCTGGATATGAAATTCTAACCTTTTAAAACTTTTTTAACCTTTCAAAT
>NW_007274744.1:0-362 GCF_000164805.1 Carlito syrichta | reverse complement strand
CCCCCCCCCAAAAAAAACACCCCGGCCTACTAGGTTGAACCATCCTTTTGGAACCTCTCCTTCCAGCGGAGGGGAAGGCGCCGGGAGCGTTCCCTGGTTTTCCTCCCCGCTGCCTCGGGGGCCTCTGTGAGACCCGCCCCCGGTCCTCTTGTCCTGCCTTTTCTCCCTCTGTGTCCAGCTTGAGTACTCCACCTCCTTCCCGCCCTCCGGTCTTACACCAGCATGAGGTTCCCCTCGTCACACAGAATGACTGTTACGTTCGTTACGATGGTGAGAAAGACATCCTTCTGGACGACTGGGATATGTGTCGGGACGATCACAGTAGGGAGAGAGGCAGCTCGAGTCTGAATCCCACAAGGACA
>NW_007274743.1:0-452 GCF_000164805.1 Carlito syrichta | reverse complement strand
TGGAAGGCTGAGGAGGAAGGATCACCGGAGCCCAATAGGTCGAGTCTGTGGTGAGCGGGAGCGGACACTGCACTCCAGTATGGGTGACAGAGTGTGACTCCAACTCCAAAAAAAACCCAAAGTTTATATTTGAGCACATCCCAAAGCAACTTGATTATGAAATGGTAGGTGTCAAACTGATGATATTTTAATGTAGTTTTCACAATAAGATATATGTGATAATAATAGTATTGCTAACTTATACTCCGGTAAAATAATTGCACAGACTTTGGCTGCCCAAACATGAGATATATGTTCTTGTGCATGCAGCCTTTAAAGATTTTAACACAATCCAACTGGGAAAACTGTTAAGCTGTCATTCCTGAAGAAATGATACAGACAGGCAAACCATTAAGCCTGCATATGCCTAAAAATACAACACTGACATTCAAAGTGGAGTGTGAGTGTACAGA
>NW_007274742.1:0-468 GCF_000164805.1 Carlito syrichta | reverse complement strand
TTTCAATCAAACGTTCTGTAAAATCCGTTTTCCTGTCCTATATAGGCTGCACAATATTACACTGTGTATATACCACATGTATTTTATCCTTTCCAGCTTTGATGGGCAACATGATTGGTACCATGTTGTTTGCAGTTGTGATTAGAGCTGCAAAAAGCATAGTCGTGCATGTATCTTTTTGGTAAAATGATTTGAGTTCCTCCAGGTATATTCTCTTCAAGTGAATTACTGTGTCACAGGGTAGACCAATATCAATCACGTTAGAAAACATCACACACTTTTCCAAAGGTGTTGCTATACTTTTCAGTCCATATGCAGGGTAGAAGCAGTTATTTTTCCAAAATCCTTACCAGCCTCTGTTATTCTCTGTTTTATTAATGATGTCCAGTCTTACAGGGGGTACGTGGTATTTCAAAGTGACTTCATTTGCATTTATTTGTGGATGTGTGAGGGTGAGCAATTTTCTTG
>NW_007274741.1:0-351 GCF_000164805.1 Carlito syrichta | reverse complement strand
CTCGCTCTCTCTCCCCCCCTCCCCCTCTCTCTCTCTCATCCCGGGGACGTTCCGAGACAGCTGTTCACTGGCCTGTGGACACTTTGAAATCCCGGCTCGTTCTTTGGCCGCAGCTCGATGTTTTTCCACTCCACCTACAGCCAAGAGGCCCATCTCACACCACGAATCGGTGGATTCAGGTGATTACTTCCACCGGTCATTCTGCTACATGGCTGGGGGATGGGAGACGAGGGGCCGCTTTCGTGCTGGGAGACGAAACGCCATCCGATTCGATAGACTTTACAGCTACCCGCTCGGGAAAAGTTGCGGTCTTGAGGGATTCAGGGTGGAGCCGTATCTGCAGGCGACTCG
>NW_007274740.1:0-608 GCF_000164805.1 Carlito syrichta | reverse complement strand
CATGAAGTAGGGATATATGAAAATGTAGTGAACTAAACACTACTTTTACAGCAAGTATGGTTTTTAAGTTTCCTGGTTTCTTGGGTCTCTCAATAGCATGCTCTTAACCTAAGTCTATTGTTGTCCTCTCAGTGACTTCATGGATTTTCAATCTTTTGTTGATTTTTGAGTAGGGTTCTCACTGTCATCCAAGCTGGAATGCAGCGGAATGCTCACGACCACTGCAGTCTCAACCAGCTAGGCTCAGGTGATCCTTCCACCTCAGGCTTCCAGTAGCTGGAACTACAGCCAAGTGCCACCACACCCAGCTGTTTTTTTGACTTATTGTACAGATGAGGGCTTGCCAAGCAACCTGAGCCACTGCAGCTGGTCTTTCAATTTAATGATGCATACTTTCTATGCACTCTTGCATAGACCCAATATTTTGCATGCATGTGTGCACATACACAAAATAATAGACTTGTATATTACTGGTCATTCTCATATATTACTATGATGCTATATAATATACATATTAAAATACTATGCTAGTATATGTTATACTAAGAATTCACTGATCAATTTTTCTTGCCTAATATGATTATATAACACTTTGAAAGTGCTTTAGG
>NW_007274739.1:0-778 GCF_000164805.1 Carlito syrichta | reverse complement strand
GGGATGCTTTTGTGTCCCTCATAATTTTCTAGGTGACTAAGGATGACACATATATTTGCCAGCAAAGTTTTACAGACTGAATAGACAAACTAGTAGAATTGACTTTCTGGAGTAAACCATTTCTTTCTTTAAAAAGTTACAGTGATTTCTAGGATTTGGTACCTTTAAACTGTTTTTTAGAACCTAAGGAGTTGTAGTTTTCATTCAATGCAATGATCCTTGAAATCTGGTTGTATCCTTGAATAAAATTATAATAGACTTAAAATGTTTTGTTTTCTTATTTGGTGTGAAATTATTTATGGCAGTTCAAGATATATCTTTTTGAAATAAACAACCTTGTCTGAAAAAATTGTCATACTATAATAAATTTTTTTTAAACCTTTGTACATGAAAGACAGCAGAGAATATATCTATGACCTGGCAAATCCTCCTGGCCACCTTACTCTACATTTTGGGTGAATGCGAAGAAGCATATTAAATTTGCCAAGAATTGTTAGCAGTCTATTTTCAGCATGGTAGTCACAATCAGTAACAGACTGGTCTGCCACTTGGAAGTACAACTAACTTTCTCAGTAGATTTGTCATGCCCGTGGCAGACCATGAAGTTGATGATATTGATAGCTCGTTTTAGTTTGGTAATTCAGGGTAATTAAATTTATAGATCAAATTAGTTTGTGTTTTATTATGCAGGCCATCATATCTTTTCATGAATGAATTCACAGCTCACCAGAATATGGTTGAGTCTAAAATAGACACTAAAATAGAGATTCATGACTAC
>NW_007274738.1:0-566 GCF_000164805.1 Carlito syrichta | reverse complement strand
TCAAGCAATTGTGTTCAGGCCAGGGCCCAAGTTACAGAGAAATTGAACAGTTATTTACCGGAGTGGAACTAAGGCCTTAATAACGTATTACAGAACTCTGTTAGTTACTAATGATGAAGGTTTCATAGACTTAAATGGTGGACAACCATAGTCTTGGAAAACCAAAATTTCAAATTCAAATTTGCAGCCGGGCTCGGTGGCTCAGCCTGTAATCCCACACCTTCAGGAGGCTGAGGTGCGTGGATTGCCTGAGCCAGTGGGCTAGAGACCCGCCTGGGCAGCGAGACCTCATCTCTACAATAAATCAAAAAATCAGTCAGGCGTGGTAACGCATGCCTGTAATTCTAGCTACTTGGAAGGCTGAGGCGAAAGGATCACCGGAGCCCAGCAGGTCGAGGCTGCGGTGGCTGGGAGCAGCCACTGCACTCCAGTCTGGGTGATGGAGTGAGACTCCAACTCAAAACAAAACAAAACAAAATTAAAAAAACAAATTAAAATTTGCAAATGATAAATTATATTCAGGTGAAACAAAATGCTATAATATATATAAAAACTGTTGAGCTCTG
>NW_007274737.1:0-491 GCF_000164805.1 Carlito syrichta | reverse complement strand
CCAGATATCTATGATGTCTGTCTCTGGTCTCATTGCCTGACATGGAGGAGAGTGTAGGTTTGTTTCTGATCTGAGGTTTAAATGCAGATTCAGTAGCACTGGAAGATAGAGGACCAGGGAGGAAGAGGAGCAGTATGCCCCAGAGTGAAATTCCCTAATCCCAGTCCCGGGTGTCTGAGTCATGGCCCAGGGAGGAGGCAGGCACAGGAGAAAGCCTCTTCCATATATTTACAAAGAGCTGAGAACATTGTCTCCAAGGAAATACTCTTGAGATTCTTTATGGCTTATTAAAAAGGTGGAAAGTATTAAATAGTTTTATCTGAAATCTGAAATATTCCATGAGTAGAATAAATGTTTGTCTTTATTTTTGTGATGTTGAGAGATATTTTTTATTTCCAGTGCTTGCTAATCTGTTAGTTTTCCTTAGTACAGGTAATATATCATAAATTAACAAGGGAAAGTAAACCAACAGTGGGGTTTTAGTTCCATAT
>NW_007274736.1:0-368 GCF_000164805.1 Carlito syrichta | reverse complement strand
TAACAACTGTCTCATTCATTTTTATTATATTCATTAAACAGTATTTTTTTTGTGGTGATAGGTAATTACATAGTGGATAAGTGCAGTTTGTTTCTGTATTACATCTTTAGTATTTATGCATAAACAGACTGTAAAAGTAATTTGGAAATTTAGGTTCTCAGAATTTAGAAGAGAAAAACAAAAACAATAGAATGAAACTAAGATGCATATGTGCTATCTCTAAGTATACAGATATATATGTTTTTCCTGTTAGGTATCTGCTCTTTTAAATATGTGCTAATGTCATTTTGACTTGCATATGTAAAACTTAACTATAATCATCCTTTATGTCAAAAATGACAATTACTGTATTCTGTGTATGTTCTGCT
>NW_007274735.1:0-542 GCF_000164805.1 Carlito syrichta | reverse complement strand
TCAGGCAAGAGCAAGTTCCATCTGCAACATGGCCCATGGCAAAGTATTGTTTTGCCTCACTGACTCCTGAATGCTAGAATCTAGGTTCACCCTCCCTGCCACGCGAGGATATGGAAGCGTGGCCCCCGTCAACCGACAAGGCAGTGAGAAGAGGTCGGGGGAGCCGGGCATTCAGTCAAGAGGCTGTTGGATGACTCATTTTGCTCACACATCTTTGGATATTGTCCCTGTCATCCAAGATGGCCTTGTCGCTCCCATGCCTCACCCCCTTGTCTGCTGCCTGACACCATATGCCCCTCTGGGGAAAGGGTGCCAGTTACTCCCTCGATTCCACTCTCAAGGACCCAAGAAAGGAAGAAACAAAAGGAAGGAAGGAAAGAGGGGATCGGCATGGGGCAAATGCAGGGCAGTCCCCGGACACACAACCCCAGACACTCTCCACACCATGGTTGTGGCCATCTCCCTCCTTGATTTCTGTCACCGGCTGCTGTCCCCAGTGTTTATACAACTAGAAGAAATGAAAGAAAAAGGAAAGGTGGAAA
>NW_007274734.1:0-689 GCF_000164805.1 Carlito syrichta | reverse complement strand
CCAAGTAAAGTTAGATGTTACAGAAAAAAGGAAGAATACACAGAATAGATGATCTTTCTACTGACTTGTATGAAGACTGAAGTATTTATGGATATTAAAGGTAAACAATCCCAAGGTGCTGGTTTGCTCCATTGCTGGGGAAATCAAAGTATCCCTTGGTATTCTGTAAGCTGTTTGACTAAATTTGGTTGTCAGTCTCTACCATGTTTGCTTAATGTTGGGTCAAGCCGATTCCTCTAATCCCTGTTACCAGTATAAACATAGTTACTCTTTACTGATGATTATTATTCAGATGCTGTCCTCTGCTTTCACAACAGGTCTATGAGTTGTGTGGCACTATCCATTATCCTCGTTTTTAAGAAAAGGAAACTGGGACACAGAGAAATCAGCTGACTTGCCTGTGATCACAGTTCTGATTGCAGCAGACCTGAGATTCAAACCAATGAAGCCCACTCCAGGACCCAGGACCTGGACCACTTGCTCAGCCTTGGACTTCCTAGGTCAGATACATACATACATGCTCTGAGCTGGACAAATTCATAGAAGTGTCTTGTTTCAAAACAGCTTATGAGGAATGCACTTCAAAGCAAAAGCACAGTTGAAAGGAAATAGTTGTCCCCAAATTGCAGCCAAGAAAATAACAGCTGGGCTCCAGAAGATTCTGAAACTTGGTTGACCATAACTACCCG
>NW_007274733.1:0-457 GCF_000164805.1 Carlito syrichta | reverse complement strand
CTCTCTCTCTCTCTCTGAAGATACTGACAAAAATGTTGGAGGTCATTTGTGGAAATTATGGATTAATGTTATAAGAAAGTTATACATTATTCACACATTTGCATATTTGTCTGTGAATGGTGGACAAATTAAGTTGTATGTTTGTGTATATGTATGTGCCACACAGACTTATTAGTTAGGTAACCTGGTTCAAGTTACAACTCTGGGCCTCAATTTCTCATCTAAAACTGGGAGTTATCATAGTACCAGTCTCCCTTGTGGGGATTAAATACTTGTTAATAAATTAGCTTAGTGCCTGGCACAAACTAAGAGCTTAACAAATGATAGCTAATATGTTACTATTATTATTAATACACAAATATTATTATTATTATTATTATTATTTTTGAGTTGGAGTCTCACTCTGTTGCCCAGAGTAGAGTGCAGTGGCCGCTCCCGGCCACCATAGCCTCATCCT
>NW_007274732.1:0-805 GCF_000164805.1 Carlito syrichta | reverse complement strand
GGTGGTGCTGAAGGAATCCTCCCCATCTTCGCTGTTGGGTAGTCCTCTGTGTAGAATACCATTGGCCTCTAGTGTGTGTTTGGAGACTTGGGACTGGTGGAGAGGCCAGTCCTCTTATGGCAGGGTGAACTTGGTGTTGACTCCACCAGGACCTGCAGTAGTCATTCTGCTTCACTTCAGGGCAGAAGGGGGAGGTGAAGGTCAAACCTTCCACCTTGATGGTGTAGATGTCCTTTATGAGGCAGGTATTGGTGACCGGCTGCTTGGGGTCTGCCACATGCACCAGGGGCTCCTTAATGGCACATCTTTGATACAAGACATATCAAAGCTGTGACCTTTCTCCCACCAGTAGATCTTGTATTCTTGGTACTGCCTGGATGGCCATCATATATACAGTGTGGCTCTGTCTGAGAAGATGAGGTCAAGGGCGCCAGTCACTTGTAACAGGTGTACGGTATGGTGTTGAGCATGAACTCGTGGAGGAGGCAGTAGCCCATCTATTCGCTGATGTTGGTGTCCACTTTCTCCACTGGGAGTGCCACCTCCTCCACTTCCTCTTGATGGTGATCAACATGTGGTCTAACTTGTTGGCTTGGTGATCTTCACCACATAATTAGAAATACCGGGACACTTGATTCCAATGACCTTACAGCTCCAGCCTTGGCAGCAGACTTGCAGGGGGAGCCTGTGCCCAAATCCGTGGCCAGCACCACCTTGTCCTTGAAGAGGTGCTGGCTGTGAAGCATGGCGCTATCCTTGGGGATGTGCCCTGCATTCTCTAGCATCCTCCTTGTGGATGTCCAAG
>NW_007274731.1:0-393 GCF_000164805.1 Carlito syrichta | reverse complement strand
AGATACATCTTATCTATCTCTATTGCCTGATTACTCTGACCAGGACTTCCAGAACAATGCTAAATAGAAGGGGTGAGAGTGTACCTCCGTGTCTAATTCTAGTTTTAGAAGATACGCTTTCCTAGTAGATACACAGGTTAATACAACAGAACAGAGAGCCCAGAAATAAAGCTGCTCACCTACAACCAATACCCATCGATCTTGGTAAAGTGGACAGAAATAATCACCGATGAAAGGACACTCTCTATTATGCATAGTTCTGGGAGAATCGGCTGAGCATACGCAGAAGGAAGAAGCCAAGCACTCATCTGTCACCACCTGCAAGAAGGAGCTGTAGGTGCGTTTAAGATGGAAATGTAATACCTCAAACAACACACATGTAGAAGAAAACCC
>NW_007274730.1:0-719 GCF_000164805.1 Carlito syrichta | reverse complement strand
TGGGGTACAAGTCAGGTTAGGTATACAAATGTTCATTATGCAGATACCCTTGTTGATGAGGTGTGCTCCCTTTTCCCTGGGCAGATTCCCATGACTGCTAATCTTGCTTCCCCTCTCCTTTCCCAGCAGTTTCTCACTACTGCCAATTCTTTTTTTGTTTTTTGAGTTGGAGTCTCACTCTGTCACCCAGACTGGAGTGCAGTGGCCGCTCCCGGCCACCGCAGCCTCGACCTGCTGGGCTCCGGTGATTCTTCCGCCTCAGCCTTCCAAGTAGCCGGAATTACAGGCATGCACTGCCATGTCTGGCTAATTTTTTTATTTATTGTAGAGACGAGGTCTTGCTGCCCAGGCGGGTCTCGAACCCGCGAGCTCAGGCAATCCACTCACCTCAGCCTCCCAAAGGCGTGGGATTACAGGCTGAGCCACCGAACCCGGCTTCTTTTCTTATAGTATTATGATAATTGTTCAAGGTCTACTTATAAGTGAGAACATGTGATACTCAGTTCTTTGTTTCTGTGAAAGATCACTCAGTATTATAGACTCTAAGCACATCCAGGTTGCTGTGAACTTCATGATTTTGTTCTTTATGGATGTGTAATATTCCATCATGTATATGTACCACATTTTTTAAATCTAGTCCTCTTTTGATGGGCAACACGGTTGGTTCTATGTTCTTACTACTGTAAAAAATGCTATGATAAACATACTTGTGCAGGTGA
>NW_007274729.1:0-710 GCF_000164805.1 Carlito syrichta | reverse complement strand
TCTTTCCCAGCAATCCTCTGAATTTCAGACCCACACAGTTGGGCCACCACTGGGAGGGACAAACACAGGTGGGGCTGGATTTCAGTCACAATAGGAGAACACCATTTCAGGATAAGGCCTGGCTGTGGCACCCCAGTAAGAGTACATACCTGGGGAAGAGACAGTCCTGTACCTTCTCACCAGAGATCTCCCTGACCATAGGAGAGTGGGAGGGGAGGCCTGCAGCCCCACCCACCTCCACTGCATCATTCCCTGAGAAGAGAGTGAAAGAGGGGGCTCTGCAGGAGAGACATGATTAGAGGAAAAATTACAGAGCCTGCCACAAGAGGGCATGTTTTTCTTTGTGTTTGTTGTCTGACTTTTGCTTTTGTTTTTTAATTTTCAATTACTTTTTTATAAAAAATAATTTTAACTGTTTTGTTAGTTCATCTATTTAAAAAATATTTTTCCTTTGTGCATAAATATGTTAGTGAGGGTTTGATCTGCAATTCCCCTCTAAATTTTTCTTTTCCTTTTCTTTTTGTTTTTCTTTCTTCTTTTATTTGTCATTTTCTGTTTATGTATATGTGAAAGATTGAGTGTTTATTTTTTGATTTTGTTGTGGTTGTTGGTTTTTGTTCTTTCATTCTTCTTGGATCTTTTTAATATTCATTTTGTATAGTTTAAGGGGTATGTCAATAGATGTGTGAAGGTTCGACCTGAAACCCCTC
>NW_007274728.1:0-496 GCF_000164805.1 Carlito syrichta | reverse complement strand
GAAACATGTTACCAAAATATCTGGGATGCCTTAAAAGCTGTAATAAGAGGGGAATTTATATCCCTACAAACACACATGAGGAAAATGGAAGGAACAGAAATTGACAACTTAACAAGCCACCTAAAGAAGCTGGAAAAGCAAGACCACAAAAACCCTAATTTCAGCAGAAGAATCCAGATCACCAAAATAAAAGCCCAAATCCAGGACATAGAAGACAAAAAGATAATACAAAAAATCAATGAAACAAAAAGCTGGTTCTTCGAAAGGGTAAACAAGATTGATGGTCCCCTAGCTAGACTGACCAAGAAAAAACGAGAAAAAAACCAAATAAGCATAATCAGAAACACAAAACATGAAGTCACATCTGACCCTGAAGAAATACAAAAGATCATTAGAGACTACTACGTACACTTGTATGGAAACAAACTTGAAAACCATAAGGAAATAGAGGACTTTCTGACATCACACAACCTACCTAGGTTGGAACAAGAAGAAT
>NW_007274727.1:0-698 GCF_000164805.1 Carlito syrichta | reverse complement strand
TAACTTATTAGTGATAGTAAGTCAGATAGTGTTGTAATGATACAATGTAAATGCAGAAATATACACAGATATGCCAAGCTCAGGGCTCACCCTGTCATCCAGCACTTTGGGAGGCTGAGGCGAGTGGATCGCCTGAGCCCACGGACTAGAGACCAGCCTGGGCAATTTGATGAGACCTCATCTCTACAATAAATAAAAAAAATAGCCAGGCATAGTGACGCATGCCTGTAGTTCCAGCTACTTGGATGACTGAGTTGGAAGGATCACCTGACTTCAGCAGGTCGAGGCTGCAGTGGCCGTGAGACTCCAACTCAAATTTAAAAAAAAAGAAATATAACACGGATAATCTATGACAGTGAATCTAGTACTGGTTGAGAACAAATCAGACACTGAGTAAACAAAATATAATCCAAAGAGAAAATTAGAAGTGTTTATTGATAATCCAGATGTCAAGGTATTTCCAAATGATCCTCAAAGTATAAGTTAAGTTGTTGGACTATTTATTGGAGATAATTTTATAGAAATGATCTCAGCTCAAACTTGTTAGATTCAAATGGCCAAAGAAATTTTTAAAAAGTGGAGCAATACTACAGTGTCCAAGATGAAA
Organism: Carlito syrichta; assembly: GCF_000164805.1. Taxonomy (NCBI): domain Eukaryota; kingdom Metazoa; phylum Chordata; class Mammalia; order Primates; family Tarsiidae; genus Carlito; species Carlito syrichta. The sequence goes on along the minus strand of NW_007274727.1, from coordinate 91 downwards.
AAAATTCTAGCATTAAGTATTTTGATGGGACTAGTGAAGGAAGACCATGGTACATAATTATTGGTCAACATGCCCTTCAAGTATAACATTT
>NW_007274726.1:0-676 GCF_000164805.1 Carlito syrichta | reverse complement strand
AAATCTTCCTTTTCAGTATTTATGTTGTGTTACTTAAAAGCAGTAACGATAGAGAATTTTCATTACAAGAAACATTTTTTTGTGCACCATCTTAAGAAAATTCTGTTTATTTATTTATTTTTGCCATATAAAGTAATTGCTTTTCCTCCCATCTGTCTACTAAGGGAAAAAGAGTTTTTTAATGAGAAAGAGTAGAGCAATTATGGTAAACAAGTAACTGAATTCCAAGATTGTTGAAAAGATAGTGAAAGGGCACCCAGGCATTTTGAAAGAGTTTGAGTTCCCAAGTTGAGGCAAACTGTGTATCACTGAAAAAGAATGACCAGGTTTCCACACCACTGAGAGGAGGAAAGCAGACACTGTAATATTGTTGTAATAGTTATTTATTTCTTCCTTTCTTTCTCCCCCCCCTTTTTTGTGACTTAAGGAGATGGTGGTATAGAGGTTCCCCCATGAGCAGATTATATTTCCTGTCTGTCTGTTGCAGAGATTCCTGTGTATGTTTCTCATCCATTCAGGGCTCAGTTACCCTCAGGTTGTTTCCCACCAGTTTCCACTCTTTTCTAGATATAGAAACTCCTGGCAGCTGACAGAATCCTCCTGGAGCCCTACCCCTGCTTGTAGGCAAAGGGGGGAAAATAAAAACTGATCTTAAAAACCTGCAGATTTTCATGCC
>NW_007274725.1:0-824 GCF_000164805.1 Carlito syrichta | reverse complement strand
TAACCAACTCATAAGTCAGCTAGCTATCTCGTTATCCAAGTAGTTAAGTCAGTTATCTAAGTCAGCTAGCTAAATAGTGAGCTAGCTAAGTCAGCTAGCTCACTAGTTAGCTAACTATTTAAGTCAGCTACTTAAGTCTACTACTTAACAAGTTAGCTAATTATTAAATCAACTAGTTATTCAGCTAGTTAAATAGTTAGCTAACTAATTCAGGTAGTTGTCAGCTAGCTAACTAGTTAAGTCAGTCAGTTAAGTCAGCTAGCTAAGTCAGCTAGTTAAATCATCTTTCTAAATTAGTCAGTTGGTTAATACAGCTAGCTAGCTAGTGAGGTAATGGATTACGTCAGCAGGTTGAGTCAGGTAGTTAGCTAGTTAATGGGTTAAATCAGCTGGCTGAGTCAGCTAGCTAGCTAGTTATCAAACGAGTTGTCTCAGCTGGTTGAGTAGGCTAGCTAGCTAGTTAGCTAACGAGTTAAGTCAGCTTGCTAGCTAACGAGTTAAGTCAGATGATTAAGTCACCTAGCTAGCATGTTAGATAATGAGTAAGCTAACTAGTTAGCTAGCTTGTTAACTCAGCTAGCTTGCTTGCCAGCTAACTATTTAAGTCAGCTTGTTAGCTAGGTAGCTAGCTAGTTAGCTAAAAATTTAAGGCCTCTGGCTAGCTAGGTAGTGAGCTAGTGAAGTCAGTTGGCTAGCTAGCTGGTTAGCTGGTTAATTCAGCTAGTTATTAGATCTGGCAAACCAACTGGCAAGGTAGGTAACTAGATATTTAAGTCCCCCAGATAGCTACCTGACTAGCTAGTGATGTCTGTGAGCTAAGTCAG
>NW_007274724.1:0-691 GCF_000164805.1 Carlito syrichta | reverse complement strand
TTATTATTATGAGTTGGAGTCTCACTTTGTCACCCAGACTGGAGTGCAGTGGCCACTCATAGCCACTGCAGCCTCTGCATGCTGGGTTCCGGCGATCCTTCTGCCTCAGCCTTCCGAGTAGCCAGAATTACAGGCATGTGCTACCACGCCCGGCTTATTTTTTGATTTATTGTAGAGATGAGGTCTCGCCAAGTTGCCCAGGCTGGTCTCGAACCCGTGGGCTCAGGCAACCCACTCACCTCAACCTTCCAAAGCGCGGGATTACAGGCTGAGCCACGGAGGCAGGCTCTTTTTTTTTTTAAGATATGGGGTACAATTCAGGGTTAAGTATACAAACGTTGATTATGCAGGGGCCCTTGTTGTTGAGGCATGTTCCTCCCTCCCCTGGCAGTTTCCCTCAACTGCCAATCCCACCCCCTGTCTCCGGCAGTTTCCCACTGCTGCCAATCCCTTTCTTATAGGATTATGATGATTGTTCAAGGTTCGCTTATGAGTAACAACGTAGGGTCCTCTGTTCTTTGTTTCTGTGATAGATCCCTGAGTATGATTGAATCCAAATTCATCCAAGTGGCTGTCAATTTCCTGAAGTTCTCCCAAGGAATCTCCTTGTGCGCCCCAACAAAATGAGTGAAAAAAAAGCAGGACACAGCAGATGGAATTTGCTCACAGTGACCAGAGTCTGGCACCACTG
>NW_007274723.1:0-687 GCF_000164805.1 Carlito syrichta | reverse complement strand
TTTACATCTGATGGAGTTTCTTCTGGATTTGTCAAGGGGTGGGATAGGTTGTCACTTGGCCTGCAGTAGAAATGTTTGAACACCTTTTAAAACCTACCTATGGGAAATTTATTTATGTCTAGCCTGTGCTAGCTATCATGCGTTAATTATTTATTTTTTAGAGATATTTTGATCCCATAATTATTTGGGGGGCTGAGAGGTGAAGGTCTGTCTTCTGTAATTTCTTCAGAGCTGATAATGGGTGCAGTCCTGCCTAGCCAGAGATAAAAAATCTCTCCCTGTCTGATTGAGGCATTCAGATTTGTTTTAGCAGTGGCATTATTTGCAAGCACTGGCTGGAATTTGTATGACCATTATGTGGGCATGAAATTACTGGATTGTAGCTCAATAAAAGGAATAAAGTCAGGCCTATATTTTGACAATTGTAGGCACTGGCTGATTTCCTTTTTATATAAAACCTATAAGGCCTGAAGTTATTAGCATAACTTAAATGATAAACTTTAATTTCTGTAGCTTTATTATAAATAATAGCTTTTGTATTTTTGGACTATAATGGTAACCTGACAGATTGTTTTAGACTATAATTTGAACTAGGCACTTAAGTAAATTTTATGTAAAATTTGAAGAGAAATATGAAAATGTTTGGAGACTCGTATTTAGAAAAGACTTTATTAGGCCTAGATTGTT
>NW_007274722.1:0-485 GCF_000164805.1 Carlito syrichta | reverse complement strand
TACAGTAAATGCACAGTTTTGAACCCTGGAACAAATATATATGTAAGCTGTCTGTCACTGTGCAGTGTCAGCTCTCTCTACTGGGTACAAGCAATTTAGTTTCCAAGTATAGAAAATGGAGTTCTGAATGCAATCTTATTATATGATGTCTCGTTTAACCATGCTTATAGAAATAGACATCTTTACATTTCTTATTGTTACTTTATAGCCTTCCCCACCTACCCCCTCCTCTAGAAGAAAAGAAGAAACTCATGCAAGTTAAACTGAGTTAATAATAATAGCCATAGGGACCAGCTTTTGAGCATTTATTATGTGTTCACCTACGCTATAAAGAGCTGAATCATTGTAATGTTATTTAACTTGCACAACTGCCCTGTGAGGTGAATACTATCTACATTCCAAGTTTGGGTTAATTTTTCTCATGTTACAAGCAGTCTGGAGGTAACCTGACCATGCCTGTGTGGCAGTTTTATGAAATCATTAAG
>NW_007274721.1:0-638 GCF_000164805.1 Carlito syrichta | reverse complement strand
AAGAGGCCTCGAAGCGTGCTCTCATGGTCTTGGGCGGACGTTCTTCCCTTGGTAACTCGACTCACCGTCTTCTGAGTCCACAGAACCGGGAGACTGAGTATAAAGGTGGTCTGTCCTTGTCGACCCGTGACGTGCAGCTTCTAGGGATCCGTCTCTCACCCGTATCGCATGAAGCGCACATCGGGAAAAAGGCTTAGTCCGTCGAGTTGCCTTTCTTCCGGTCTGGTCTCTGGGTTCCCTGGGCTCTGCCGAGTTCATGTCTGTCTCCAGCTGGCCAGACCCCGGCCTGCTCTTGGGCTGCTTCAGTTGAAAGACCTATCTTCTGCCTGCTCCCTTGAGTGTACACGGTTTCTACCTACCGCAGACTCCTTGCGAAGCATAGTCCCGCCGATTTCTTTTTTCAGTGCTCGTTAACAATAACGAAAGCTTTACGTGTTTAGTAAATCAGACGCCATTCCGGGTCAGAAAGGAGTTTGAACGATCACGATGTGTCATATAATTGCACCGAGGCGGGCACGATTAGGAATACTTCCTAGCTTAAAGTGTATCTCCTAAGTAGAAAGTGAGTATTTTTTATTGACATACAGTCATGAAAAGGAAATGATATCTTTTCTTGTTTTGTTTTGATGCGATCGTCA
>NW_007274720.1:0-605 GCF_000164805.1 Carlito syrichta | reverse complement strand
TCAGTCTTCCAAGTAGCTGGAATTACAGGCGTGAGCCACCACGGCCAGCGTATTTTTGATTTATTGTAGAGATGAAGTTTTACCAAGTGTCGGGGTGGGCCTCGAACCCGTGGGCTCAGGCGATCCACTCGCCTCGGCCTCCCAAAATGCTGGGATCACGGTCTCAGTCACCGAGCCCGTCCTACCAAAAAGAATTTCTTTTGCATATAATTTAAAAAACGGATCTGTCTTTATAATTTTATGTTATTAAACAGACCACTCAATATCATTATTTTCTTTTATTTCTGGAGACAGAGTCACCCTCTGTCATGCAGGCTGGAGTGCAATGGAACGATCGGAGCTCACCACAGCATCCATCTCCTAGTCACAGATAATCCTTCCCCCTTAGCCTCTCAAGCGGCTGGGACCATGGCGTGTTCCACCCATAACTGCCCGATTTTTTAAATTTTTTGTGGTGTTGAGATCTGTGTATTTTAACCAACCTGATCTCCTGAGCTTAAGTGATCCTACTGCCTCAGCCTCCTAAAGTGCTGGTATGACAGGCACAATCTCTCCGTGTCTGGCCTTCATTTCCATGAATTTAAGAGGTGTAAATAGTCTGTGTT
>NW_007274719.1:0-614 GCF_000164805.1 Carlito syrichta | reverse complement strand
TGGATCCCACACTTTCCCAGAAAAACTTTCTCTAACTTAGAACGACACGGAGAGCCCCTGTGTTCTAGCAGTGCTTGTTTTCCAGGCACCCCTTTAAGTTTTGGCTATACAGAGAAGACACCCCTATAGCCAGCTGGGGGCAGACAACAACCCAAAAGTCCAACATCTTTATTGGGTAGTTCTTACTCTCTAGGGAGAGTAAGGCTGATGGGTACAACTTTGTGACAGCAAACCCCTCATATATTCATTAAGCAGAAAAAAAATCAGACATGGTAGTCTTAGGTTCGAAATCACCAAGTTGCAAAGAATCAAGGAGCTGCGTTGACATAGATGAAAACTGTTGTAACAAACAACAGTAACAGCACCACTTATGAAATGCCTACTGTGTACTAGGGGCTGTAAGTGTGTTAAATGGCGCGTGAGATGGATGACAGGCTCTCTCAAAGATGAGGAAGTCCGAAAAGAGAATTTCAATAATCACCCCCTTCATACACAGCTACAGATTTTTCATAAGGTCTGGATTCGGAGATGGTCAAGATGCTGGGTGAAAATAGGGTACTTAACACACATCCACACGGATATACAAAGAAACGAACACACAACCACACGTCCAG
>NW_007274718.1:0-728 GCF_000164805.1 Carlito syrichta | reverse complement strand
AGCTGTTTTGATGATTGTAGCTTTATAGTAAAGTTGAAATCTGGTATTGTGATACCACTGCTTTGTTTTTTTTGCTGAGGATTGTTCTGGCTATTCTTGGATGTTTGTGTTTCCATATGAATTCCTGTGTTGTTTTTTCTAGGTCTGAAAAGAATGTTGTTGGTAATTTAATGGGTATTGCATTGAATTTGTAGATTGCCTTAGGTAAGATGGACATCTTCACAATGTTGATTCTTCCGATCCATGAGCATGGGATATTTTTCCACTTGTTCATGTCGGCTTTGATTTCTTTGAGCAGTGTTTTGTAATTTTCATTGTAAAGGTCTTTCACGTCTCTGGTCAGGAAGATGCCAAGGTATTTCATTTTTTTTGTGGCTATTGTGAATGGAACTGTGTTTTTTATTTGGGTTTCTGTTTGTTTATTATTGGTGTAGAGAAATGCGATTGTCTTTTGTACATTTATTTTGTATCCTGAGACTTTGCCAAAGGCTTTTATCAATGTAAGGAGACCTTTGACAGATTCTCTTGGGTTTTCAAGGTACACCATCATGTCATCTGCATAGAGAGATAACTTGACTTCCTCTTTTCCTATTTGAATACCTCTGATTGCCTCCTCTTCTCTGATTGCTCTAGCCAGGACTTCCAATACTATGTTGAACAGGAGGGGAGAGAGTGGGCATCCATGTCTAGTTCCAGTTTTCAGGGGAATTGGTTCCAATTTTGTCCAT
>NW_007274717.1:0-676 GCF_000164805.1 Carlito syrichta | reverse complement strand
GGCTGGTCTTGAATTTGTGGACTCAGATAATCCTCTTGCCTCAGCCTCCCAGAGTGCTGGGATTATAAGCTTGAACCACCGAGCCTGGCCTAACCATAAATTTTTAACGCTGACACTTTACAAAGTATAATTATATATAGATCTAAGAGATACTAAAAAGTAGCCTACTAAGAGAGTTACTAAACACAAAAAACAGATAATTATTAAGCATAAAAGATGTAATTAGATGTTAAAACCTACATTCATACAATTTAAATGAGTCAGTTTGGTAGGCTTGTTTGTAAAGTTCCTTGTAGTCCAGATTTTCCTCTTCTTCCTTCCTTCCTTCCTTCCTTCCTTCCTTCCTTCCTTCCTTCCTTCCTTCCTTTTTCCTTCCTCCTATCAGCATCATTGCCATCATTATTACCATGTTCTCTGCTGTTTTTCTCTTGACATCTGCATCAGTAATTTAACTGCAAGCCACAAAAAATTACTGAAAGTTAAGTAGAGGAGCAGTTTATTCGAAAGGATACTTTGCAGCTTTCATTTTGAGTACAACCTGGAGAATCAGATTCTGTAGAGCTGTGTTGATGCCAGCTGTATGCTTAGGATGGGTAAGGGATGTGAGTCTGGGGTCAACCAGTCAAGCTCTGGGGCAGAGAGGACCTAGTCCATTGCTTCTAGCCTGTGACCAGCC
>NW_007274716.1:0-776 GCF_000164805.1 Carlito syrichta | reverse complement strand
TACCATTTCCATGACTCACACACTGAAAAGTCCAACTCTCACACTTCAGACTCCTTAAAAATTGTTTATCTTGTTGGCCATTTTTGTTAGCTGAGAGAAATATTATTAGACATATATAATACCTGTAAATATTATTTGTAGAAAATAAAATATATATTTTGGCCTGGAAAAATTATTTTTTTATAAGATACACCAGTCTCGGTGTCTTAGCCAGTAACACTAGCATATTGGGAAATCAAGGTAAGAGATTGCCTGAGCCCTCAAGTTTTAGATAAGCCCGGGCAACTTGGTGAGTCCTTGTCTCTACAATAAGTAAAAAATTAGCTGGGTATGATTGCGTGCACCTTTAGTTGCAACTACTTGCAAGACTGAGGTGGAATGATCACCAGAGTCCAGCAGCTCCATGTTGGGGTGGCCATGAATGCACCACTGGGTGATAGATTCCAACTCAGAAAAAAGAAAAGAAAAAAAATGCATGCAATTAGATTTCATATAATTTACCAGTAGCAAGCAATAAAAAGTAGTCTTACAAAAATCAAGTGAGATGCTCTCAAAATTTGCAGGCTCTTCTGTCTTGTACAAGGAGGATGATAAGTTATTTTTTAGTTGTGGCCTTAGAAGAATACAGTTATTTCTCTGCATATCCAATTTTTCTTTCACAATCTAGAAGGTGAAATGGAAAGTTTCTGTATCTGTGTCTTCAAAATTTATTGCTCTATACCCAATTTTATTTTATTGTTATTCAGAATGATAATCTCAGTCAATAAAAAATAATA
>NW_007274715.1:0-765 GCF_000164805.1 Carlito syrichta | reverse complement strand
TAACCACAGATGGTTTCCTTCTGTTGAGAAGGTTTTCTTCATGTTGAGAACATGGCCACTTTGTGCACTCATTCAGAGAGCAAGCTCTGTGCACTCATGCAGACAAAGCAAGCTCTCTGCTGTCTCTCTTTAGAAGTGCACTGCAAGGGAGACAGCCCACAGAATGGGAACATCTAGGATATACAAGGAATACAAATGCACCAAAAGGAAAAAAAACAAACAGCCCCATTCAAAAGTGGGCAAAAGACATGAATAAACACTTCTCAAAAGAAGATTATGGGCAGCCAGCAGACACATGGAAAAGTGCTCAGCCTCACTCATCATCAGAGACATGCAAATCAAAACCACATTGAGATACTACCTAACCCCAGTAAGAATGGCCATCATTAATAAAACAAAGTGCACTACATTCATCAGGGCTTTCCAGAGAGAATAAGTTAATAGGATGTGTCCTGGGGACTTACCACAGAAATTGGCTCATGCAGTGATGGGGACACTGGGATGCTGGTAGTATGGCTCAGTCCAAGCCTTAGGACCAAGGAATCCAATTGTGTAACTCTCAGTCTGATGCTGGGATCCTCGGGACCTAGGGGATTGTTTGTTACTGCTCCTTCTCCAAGAATTAGGCCCCCTTTCGGCCCTTTTTCTATCTCACAGTTTATAGGTCAGAAACACCTTTCCTGGCTACCTTTTTCCAGCTACCAAGCACACACGTATGGGACGTGATCATTCAGGTGTATTTGCCACCACAAGGAATTTGGATAG
>NW_007274714.1:0-333 GCF_000164805.1 Carlito syrichta | reverse complement strand
CATAAGTAGTACACATGTATTCTTTGACAGTGGTTATACACAAGACTGACTGACTATCAAAAGTTATAACTTAATACTTTAAAACCAAAATTGATGTTGATAGCATTTGTAATAAAGCCAGCATAGTTTGTTGTTTATAAAAAAACAAATTATTTTAACTTACTTTTAAGATAAATTATTTTATCAGTGAGATATGTTTATATTAAATAAGAAAACAATGCAAATAATACAAAATGCATTCTATTTAAAATAACAGTCATTTATCTATATTAACCCTCTCTATCCTTCTGTTCCCCTGACCTAAGCTGACCTAATAATTTCTATTTGTAATGG
>NW_007274713.1:0-627 GCF_000164805.1 Carlito syrichta | reverse complement strand
ATCAAAATCCCCAAAGAATATTTTGGGTGGAACTTTAGCAAACCAATTCTAAAATAACTGATTCTATAAACAACTAGAAGACCAAGTGTAGCAAGACAGACATCTCCTTAGGTTAAAAACCTCACACGTGCATGAGGGCAGTTTGCATAAGTCATGCATAGTCCTAGGGAATATCCTTAATGTGTACATTTCTTGATTTTAAAAAGTCAGCATCTGGTAATTTGCTCCTCAGTAGTGTTATTGTTCTTTCATTAATTAGTTATAAACCCACAAATAAAAGGTAAATAAAGGTAAATTTCATAAAATTTCAAACAATATAAAATGGTAAAGTTTCCCTCAATGAGAAAAAAAATTGTATGACTATAAACTTCCCACTCTCTGGATCTTTCCTCCTATTAGAAATGCATTCTCTCCCCTTCAATACACAGGTACTAAAATATTTTGGGATGTGAATTTAGTTGTTCACCATGGACCCAGGGACCCCATTCCCCATCAGCAATTCAATTCCTCTCCTATTCTGCTTAGAAGCAAAAAGCTTATGCATTATGTTCGTTACTCTGTGTGCACCTTATGAAATAACTGGGACTCAAGGGACAGCTGTCACAATAAATGTGAAGAACCATCCTG
>NW_007274712.1:0-446 GCF_000164805.1 Carlito syrichta | reverse complement strand
CCCATGTCATTTTGTACCCATTTTGCACCCATGTCATCATTTCACATTTACGTGATCTGTTCACTCTGAAAGGGTTTAGTACCAGACCATGTTGAAGGCGTTATTGGAAAGTCCCGGAGCAGAGAAAAGCTTCAGGGAGGGCTGGGGACACTCAGCTTGGAAGAAACCATCAGGGTCCCAGGGATACCTGGCTTTGCTGCTTATGGCTTGCTTGCTTGCTGTATTTATTTACTTATTTTAGAATTCTCCTTTGAGGAATGGATCGCAAGCGTTCAAAGGCAACATTCAGGGTTTTCAAGGAACGTGAACAAGAAAATGTGTGATAATCTGTACCCTCAGACGCCCCCAATGGGACAGATCTTAAATAGTTGGAGCAGATAAAAATTATGCAGCTTAAAATTTATTTTTTTGTTTGTTTGTTTATTATTTTAGTTGGTGTCTCATTC
>NW_007274711.1:0-384 GCF_000164805.1 Carlito syrichta | reverse complement strand
CTTTCTTATAGTATTGTAACAGCTGTTCAAGGTCCGATAATGAGTAAGAACATGTGATTACTATATACAACTTTTACTGTCAATAGAAGTGAGCATATACAATAAAGCTTATGTCTTAACTTTCTATTAAAGGCCTACTAAAAACTTTACTTTTTTCAGTGCTTACAGAAATTCAGCATGCTTAAACCAAGGTATATGAGGTGTATTTCAAAATATAAAGGAAAATATTTTTACTGTCTAGGGCTTTGATGTTTACATATGTCCATTCATTTTGGGCATGCACATTTTATTTTGAAAATTCTAAGATGGGCCAGGCTCAGTGACTCAATACCAGTCTGTAATACCAGCATTTTGGGAGGCCAAAGCGAGTAGATTGCCTGAGCC
>NW_007274710.1:0-697 GCF_000164805.1 Carlito syrichta | reverse complement strand
CATTTTTTATCTTGGGCAAAGTTTGGAGACAACAGCATCAGGAGAAAAATTTCATCATAGCAATAAAAGAGAGTCAGGGTATCCATTTTTTTTGGCCCATCGGTGCTCAGGCACATCACACAGATGCTTCATGAGAGTCTTTGAGTTCAGCGAGTGAGTGTTTGGGGAAGGAGGAGAGGATGGTGCAAGGTGGGAGAAGTTCCCATGGCACATTCACCCTTGTGTTGGCCATGCTGACCTCCCTAAACATTAAATCAGATCCCTTGATATGAATGTCCCTTATATTTTTCCTGGCTAGGTCATACAAATATTCTTCATCTCAGTCTTACACATGATATATTTTCTCATTCTCACTCCTAGAAGTGACAAATAAATAGTAGAGGCACAACTCCTGTATTATTTCCTACATGAATGGACACATGAGAAGCTCCTTGTTGCAATATTCTACTGCCCATGAGCAGTTTAATGAGGTGGTAAGACATGGATACTCTCTCTTATGCTTCTGTAAAAAATATGAGTAGGGAAAATGAATAAAGGACACCCTCTCAAACAAATGGTGTTGGAAAGACAAGACAGTCATATACAGAAGGATGAAACTGGACCCCATTTCTCACCATACATAAAATCAACTCAAAATGGATTAAAGATTTAAATGTATGACCTGAAACTATAAAAATGCTAGAAGAAAATGTAGGAA
>NW_007274709.1:0-793 GCF_000164805.1 Carlito syrichta | reverse complement strand
TCACTAACATTTTTGTATGTTTTTTTAAAACAGACATTCTAACTGGAGTGAGTTAATATCTCATTGTGATTTTGATTTGTAGTTCCCCAGTGATTTGTGATGCTGAGTATTTTTTTATATACTTGGTCATTTGTATGTCTTCTTTTGTGAAATATCTATTCAGATTGCTTATTGTTGAATCAGATTATTATTATTTTGCTATTGAGTTATTCGGATTACCCTAATATTCTGGATATTAGACCTTTATCATATAAAGAGCTTGCACATAAGTTATCCCATTCTGCAAGTTGTCTAATCACTCTATACATTGTATATTTTACTTTGAAGAAGATTTTTAGTTTGATATATCCCATTTTTAAATTTTTGCTTTTGTTACCTGTGCTTTTGAGGTCTTATTCATAATGTATTTTCCCAGACCACTGTTCTGAAGTGTTTCCCCTATGATTTTTGCTAGTAGTTCTATATTTTGAGTTTTATATTAAAGTCCTTAATCTGAATTGAGTTTGTTTTTGTTTCTTGTAACAGATAGAGGTTTATTGTTTTCATTTTATGCATGAATATTTAGTTTTTAAGGCACCATGTATTGATGATTATTCTTTTCTCAATGTGTGTTCTTAACACATTTGTTGGCAATCACTTTCTTATATATATGGGTACATATTTCAATTTTTTATTCTGTTTTGTTGTTGCAGATGTATGTTTTTATGCCAGTACCAAGCTGTTTTGATTACTGTAGATTTGTAATATAGTTTGAAATCAGGTAGTGTGATACCATATTATATCCATCTGGAGA
>NW_007274708.1:0-562 GCF_000164805.1 Carlito syrichta | reverse complement strand
GATGCAAGGCCCAAAAATGAGTAGGAGAATTAAAACAGCTAAAGGGCCAGCTACGGTGGAAATTAATGTAGTATACCGGGGTGTGTGCTTAAACCAGGCTTCAGACCTAGTGAGTTGTTGCTCTCGTTCTTTTTTGCGTTCAGCTAACTCTTCCCTTACCTTAGCCATGGATTCCCTGACAATACCTGAGTGGTCCGTGTGGAAACAACATTCTTCTCCTAGGGTGGCGCATGTTCCTCCCTGCTGCAGAAATAACAAGTCTAGCCCTCTATGGTTCTGTAGGACCACCTCGGATAACGAGGTAAGGGATTCCTGAAGGTAAGAGACGGAAAATTCAATTCTCTCGATGTCTATGTCTATAGCAGCCCTAAGGCCACTATAATAGTGACTTTGGGTAGCTAGGGAGGCAATACCCATTCCGGCTCCTGTTAGTCCAAGTCCAAGAGGAACTGCCATGGAAATGGGGGTGACTGGTTCTCTTCTGTCTCTCCGGTGGATACCTGGGGTAAACCACCGGAGTATATCCTCATCTGAGTTGTAGAGAATTTTTGGAAGTAATTGG
>NW_007274707.1:0-645 GCF_000164805.1 Carlito syrichta | reverse complement strand
TAAAATCTTCCCAGATATCCAATCCCTAAGAAGTTATGCAGCCACAAAACCATCTCTACATGAAACACTCAAGAAAGTACTAAACACAGAAGAAAAGGAAAAAAGAACAACGTTCTTCACAAGAGTACAGGGAAAAGAATAAAATATACACGAACCAACCCCAAAAGCAAAAGAAAGACAAAAAAAAAAAAAAAAAAAAAACCAAGTGGAAGAACAATAACTCAATAAGAACTCCATGATAGGGATGAACTCTCACATTTCAATAATTAGTCTGAATGTGAATGGACTAAACGCACCACTGAAAAGACATAGAATGACAAAATGGATAAAATATCACCAGGCAACAATATACTGCCTTCAAGAGACCCATCTCACTAGAAAGGACATACACAGACTCAAAGTAAGAGGATGGGAAACAAATTTTCAGGCGAATGGAACACAAAAGAAAGGAGGAGTCGCGATCCTAATTTCAGACAAAATACCATTTAAGCTATCAAAAATTAAAAAAGATACAGAGGGCCACTACATAATGATAAAAGGTTCACTCCATCAACAAGAAATATCTATCCTAAACATATATGCACCCAACATAGGCGCACCAACATTCATAAAGCAACTTCTAGGAAAACTAAAGAAAGACATTGA
>NW_007274706.1:0-507 GCF_000164805.1 Carlito syrichta | reverse complement strand
AAACATATATGCACCTATCACAGGAGCACCAGGTTTGATAAAACAATTACTTAGTAGATTAAGAAAGGACATAGACCTCCACACACTCATGATTGGAGACCTCAATACCCCACTAACAGCCCTAGCAGATCATTGAGGCAGAAGATATGGAGCCTTAGTTCATTGATCAAATGGATTGAATAAACATCTATAGAACACTCCACCCAACAACTACAAAGTTTATGTTCTACTCATCAGCACATGGAATACAGTCCAGGATTGATCACATTCTCAGACAAAAATCAAGTATGAATAATGCCATGCATCTTCTCAGATCACAGTGGGATAAGAATAGATATTGCTCCCAACAAGATCCCTCCAAAACACACAAAGGCATGAACACTAAACAACACACTGCTGAATGACTTCTGGGTCAATACAGAAATCAAGATAGAAATAAAAATTTCCTAGAAACAAATGAAAACAAAGACATCCTATCAGAATTTCTGGGATGACATGAAGATAGTG
>NW_007274705.1:0-694 GCF_000164805.1 Carlito syrichta | reverse complement strand
TCATTACCAGATATTCCAAAGGGATTAAAACAAAACATGTCTCTTCAAAGGGCTACAAAGTAAAAATGAAGTCCCTTCTTTAACTTAAACTTGAAAGTAAATAATCAAACATTCAACACTTCTTAATCAAATGCAAATTTTCAGACACTTCTGCAAATTAAAATGACATCTTGAACATGAACATTAATTTTGATAGATTTGAAAACTCAAAACAGTTAGGAACTAGATGATTTCTGCTTACAGCCTTCATTTACAACAGCTTGTTTTTTGTGATAAGTGCTGATTGCAATTTGTCTTAATTTTCAGACTTGTTTACATTCAAATTGAGTAGAAAATTTATTAGTAGTCATGAATCTCTATTTTAGTGTCTATTTTAGACTCAACCATATTCTGGTGAGCTGTGAATTCATTCATGAAAAGAGATGATGGCCTGCATAATAAAACACAAACTAATTTGATCTATAAATTTAATTACCCTGAATTACCAAACTAAAACGAGCTATCAATATCATCAACTTCATGGTCTGCCACGGGCATGACAAATCTACTGAGAAAGTTAGTTGTACTTCCAAGTGGCAGACCAGTCTGTTACTGATTGTGACTACCATGCTGAAAATAGACTGCTAACAATTCTTGGCAAATTTAATATGCTTCTTCGCATTCACCCAAAATGTAGAGTAAGGTGGCCAGGAGG
>NW_007274704.1:0-451 GCF_000164805.1 Carlito syrichta | reverse complement strand
GCACTCCAGTCTGGGTGACAGAGAGAGACTCCAACTCAAAAAAAAAAAAAAAAAAAAGAAAATAGCAATGGGCGAGACCTGATCTTCACAATAAATCAAAACATTAGCCGGGCGTGGTAGCGCACACCTGTAGTTCTGGATACCTGAAAGGCTGAGGCAAAAAGATTGCTGGAGCTCAGCAGTTCAAGGCTGCGGTGTCTGAGAGCATGCCACTGCACTCCAGTATGTGTGTCAGAGTGAGACTCCAACTCAAACAAAAACTAAAAATAAAAAGATCAGTACTAAAAATTGAAAACTTTGAGAGAACTCTCTTCAGAATTTTCTTTGGGGCCCATGGGCTCCCTTTTTTCTTTAGATTCTGTGAGAGAGAGAGAAAGAGAGAGGGAGAAATGAGAATGTGTTACACATTTTCCAGCACGTTTATATCATTCTTCCTGAGAGCGTTGCTTTC
>NW_007274703.1:0-421 GCF_000164805.1 Carlito syrichta | reverse complement strand
CAGGTCGAGGCTGCGGTGGCTGGGAGTGGCTACTGCATTCCATTCTAGGTGACAGAGTGAGAGTCCAACTCAAAAAAAAAGAAGATATTTTATCTCCATTATACACCAGGGAAAACATAAATACCTATATGTTCAAAGATTATGTAGTAGTCTTCAACTAACAACAAAAACTTCAGCTAACAACAAAATAGCTGTTTATATGGTCATTAAAATGTTTTCTGAGAATTGTTAATGACATGGAGGTAAACTCAGGATACAATGTTAAATAACATGACATGGTCCCAATTATGTGAAATATATATGCATAGAGGGAAAAAAAAAGTTGAAAATATCTGCAGGCTGTAGACATGGTTTTTTTTATTTATCCTAAAAAACTATTTTTTCAAAATTTTTACTATTTTTTTTGAGGCTACAGATGTTT
>NW_007274702.1:0-734 GCF_000164805.1 Carlito syrichta | reverse complement strand
TTTGGATTTTTGTTTGTTTATTGTTAATGTAAAGAAATGTGATTGTGTTTTGCACATTTATTTTATACCCTGAGATTTTGCCAAAGTCCTTTATCAGTGCAAGGAGGGATTTGACAGATTCTCTTGGGTTTTCCATGTACACAATCATGTCATCTACAAAGAGAGATAACTTGACTTCCTCTTTTCCTATTTGGATACCTTTGATCACCTTCTCTTTTCTGATTGCTGTAACCAGGACTTCCAAAACTATAGTGAACAGGAGGGGTGAGAATGGGCATCCTTGTCTTGTTCCAGCTTTCAGGGGAGATGATTCCAATTTTTGTTTGTTTCGGAGTATGCTGGCTGTAGGTTTCTCATAGATGGCTTTTAATATTTTGAGGTATGTTCCATGTATGCCTAGATGCTTGGGGGTTTTTATCAAGAAGTGGTGTTGGATTTTATCAAAAGCTTTTTCTGCATCTAATGATATAATCATGTAGCTTTTGCTTTGATGTCTGTTGATGTATTTAATTACATTTATGGTCTTGCGAATGTTGAACCAGGCTTGCATCCCAGGGATGAAGCCTACTTGGTATTGTTGGATGATTTTTGAGAGGTGTTGTTGAATCTGGTTTGCTAGGATCTTGTTGAGAATTTTAGCTTCTATGTTCATCAAAGATAATGGCCTGTAGTTCTCTTTCTTTTTAATCTCTCCATTAATGTCTTGATATCCAGTTTTGTAGTTTGAGACCAGT
>NW_007274701.1:0-614 GCF_000164805.1 Carlito syrichta | reverse complement strand
GTATTTCAGACACTTCTGTGTATTCAGTGTCCCCTGAGCCTTAAGCTTTCACAGTTTGGGTGGTGGGAATAGGTACTCTTCCTGGTGATGTAATTTATGTGTCTTTTTTCTGCTATTCCTCTTGGGCAGTTCTTTCTCTGGCCTGAGACGAGTTGTCACATGCACGCCTCAATCATATTCTGCAGAATATGTGAGGAGACAGATTTCCACCAGTCTCTGTTCCATTCCCTCCTCTCCTGTTGCTCATCCTGCAAGCTGGGCCTCACCATGTTCTCAGCCTCATTACTTCCATAGCCTCATTACTCAGCCTTATTACTTCCACCCCCTAGGGGTCCCTTCTTGTACCATGGCCTGGAAACCGTGTTAAGACAGTACACTGAGAATAATCACAGGGCCCACCTTGTTAGTTTCCTGTCTCTCATGCATCACCATCCTGCCATTGAAAATCAGTGTTCTATTACATATTTTGAGTATTTTTTCTTGGTGGTTTTAGGGGGAAGCTAAATCCAGTGCCTAGTACTCCATCTTGACTGGATGTAGAAGTCTCTCCCTTTCTCTTTCATCTCTGCCCATTTTGTTTTGTCTCTTCTTTCTCCAGCCCTGGTCTGTCCTCC
>NW_007274700.1:0-469 GCF_000164805.1 Carlito syrichta | reverse complement strand
CATACACACACACTCACACACACACACTCACCCTTTCAGAACTCAAAATTCAGCATTGTTGCGGGACACAAATTCAACATACAAACACCTGGTGTCTCTCTACACTTTCAAAGTCCACCTGAAGAAACCACTAAGGAAACAATTCAATTACCGTAGCAGCCAAAACCACAAAATAGTACAAAAACAAAGTTAAGCGGACAATAGAACAGTACACTAAACAGTACACACTCATGCTGATAGACACTGCAGAGGACATAAGCCAATGGAAAGGAAATGCTCGGTTCAATAAATAAAAACCAAACGTGGGAAGATGCCACTACTACACAACGCATTAAAAACACAAAGAAATCTCGACCAAAACCCAAATGTCTAGTCTTTCAGAAGAATTGCATGAGACCGGCAATAGCCCAAACTCTCTTCAAAATGGGCAAAGTGTAGGGTTTCACACTTTCTGCTTTCACCAAAGTCC
>NW_007274699.1:0-567 GCF_000164805.1 Carlito syrichta | reverse complement strand
ATGAATTGCACACACAGGGCTGCGAAGTGCACACCAACATTGAGCCGAGATCAATGCCTACAGATAGCAACAAGAATCCACACCAAAAAAGACACATATCAGTGTGCACCCATCATCCACATGATGTGACACACAGAAGCGGGCACCCAGTCCCACATGCATACTCCCCTACCCCAAATCCCTATCGGACACGCTGTGCAAACTCACATAGAATGTTTGAGTCAGAAATGACGAACATACACAAAGACAGTGCACAGAGTTATTGACAAAATTCGATGGGTGGAGGAGTGGGAAGAGCGCGATAATTGCTACACCCAGGTCTCCTGAGCAGCAGACTCTGGAGGCAAGAGGCACCAAGTGCTTCACCCTGAAGACCCACTGCCAAACACACTGAGCACAGTCCTGGAGGAAGTTTCACGGAGACTCCTGGTGCGGTCCACCGGAGAGGGACGCTACAGGCCTCCGAGCATTTTCAGACATACACACACACTCACACTCACCCACACACACAGACACACACACGCGCGCGCACACACACACACACACACACACACACACACACACACA
>NW_007274698.1:0-339 GCF_000164805.1 Carlito syrichta | reverse complement strand
CAAAAAAAAGCCCGTTCATTAGGCGGGTTAAATTCCCGGGTACATACCACTGCATCCAGTCTGGGTGACAGAGTGAGAATCCAACTCAAAAAAACAAAAAAAGAAGAAGAATCATTTATGTTGTGATGAGCATTATTATTTTCTTTTTTCCTAAACTGCTGAGTACTATTTTATCATATGATACAGGTTGGATTCAGTGACTTATGACTGCAACTGCAATATTATGGGAGTCTTATCTAGGAGAATTGCTTGAGGCCAGAAGTTTGAGACCAGACTGATAAGCGTAGCAAGATCCCATGCCTGGAACACACTGGCACCTCTAGCTGTTCAGGAAGCTGG
>NW_007274697.1:0-727 GCF_000164805.1 Carlito syrichta | reverse complement strand
TACTAACCATGGAAAAGTTAGACATTAATATACCTTATGAAGAGAAGTCATTTGGTAATTACCAGCTCTCCTGCCACATTTGTTCAAAAGTATCTGCCAGTTCTATGTCTGTAATTTCTTCAGAATCTTGAAATTTCAAGAAACCATTACTACTATGTCCTTGTAGGAAGAGTCAATATCAATACATTTTTTAAAATGCAAACTACACACATCCAAATATATACATTTATTTTATTCATTTCAACATGTGATATTATGTGTTATTTTATACTTTATGTACTGTGGAAACACATTTATTTTCTATTATACCAACTAAAAAGGGAAAATGATAGACTGTATAAAGTTAGTAGATATATCTTTGAGTGTTTCTCTCATTTGATTCCAGAAATCCACATTTATACTCTTCCAATGAGCTCCATTATAATAACAGAAATAAGTGTTCATTCATAAGACTTGTTCAAATTCCGGGTACACATTTCAGTAAGAAAGAAGCTGAAGACACTTAGTCCCATGGAGTGTGTGTAATGTTCACAATGTATACTCTGAATGCTGTCACTAACAAGAAGTGCTGTTCTTACCTAAAAACTGATGTGCTTACTACCATGAGAGTGGACCAGAAGACAGATATTTGTATGCAAGTCAGAGCCAGTCTGAATTCAAATTCTAGCTATGCCACTTACTGTACTATTTTAGGCAAATAATATAATCTTTCTATGCCTCAGTTTCG
>NW_007274696.1:0-718 GCF_000164805.1 Carlito syrichta | reverse complement strand
AAAAAGTCACTTGAGATCAGGTGAGTGGGAAGGGTGGGCATGGAAGTCATGCCCGTTTTGGGTAAAAAACTGCTGAGTACTCAGGGAAGTGTGGCAGGTGCACTTGCAAATCACCATTCATGAAATGGGCAAGTGCGTTGAAAGATCCTCCAAAAAAATGATTACCTGAAGCAGAGCATAGCCTCTTCCAACTGTGAAAGGGTAAAGAAGCAGCCTCTGCCCCTGGAATTGTATGGGGGGAGGATGAAAGAAATGACTTCAGCCTTGAAACAGGCATTACTCCCTTCCTGGAGGTTTTTCTTTGGTTTCTCCTCTGTAAACATTGCAAGATAAATTGTATCTTTACCCACTACACATCTGCTTCTGTAAACTCACTAGCTTGCTGATGTCAGCAGAATATTGCAATAAGAGCTCTGGAAAATGTCCAACTCTAACTTTAGCTAACCAAAATGTAAGCTAGGACTACTGAAGGGAGCTCTGAGTGGGGTTTCGGGGCCATCTTGCTTGGAATCCTCTTCCTGCAAGCTGTCTCCAGCTGGCAGAGCCTTGACTAATAAACTTCTCCTTTGTTAAAATTAAGCTGGTGGGCTGTTATTTAATTGCTCAGACCCTACTTTACAACAACACTAGCTGGTGCATTGATGCCAATGGGTTCCTGAAACACTTACTTACCTAGCAAGGAAAGCCTGTCCTAAAAGGAGCCCATTCTCCAAAAAAT
>NW_007274695.1:0-695 GCF_000164805.1 Carlito syrichta | reverse complement strand
GGAAGAAACAAATCTTAATGTGCTTAACCAAGATATTTGAATTTTCAAAGTTCAAATTTGAATATCTAGAATAAAACTACTTTAAATTTCTAGCAGCATTGTTTGGCAAATTCAGATAAGGGATATATATGTATGGTTATGCTGGCACTGTACTAATCTCTTTAAATGATTTTGGAAATCTACTTATTTGCAACTGTTCTGCAGACTTGAACATTATCACCATCCTAAATTTACAGGTACAGATGAAAAGTCTTAGATGAGTAAAACAACTTGTCCAAAGTCAACCTAGTTAGTGGTAAAGCTGGCATAAGAGGCCATACAGGCATCACTGCATTTTCTAAATATTTGTTTCACAATAATTCACCCTTAATTTACCTAGTTGACAATGATTGGTCAGAGCCGGGCTCGGTGGCTCAGCCTGTAATCCCAGCACTTTAGGAGGCTGAGATGAGTGGGTTGCCTGAGCCCGTGGGTTTGAGACCTGCCTGGGCAACTTGGTGAGACCTCATCTCTACAATTAATAAAAAATTAGCTGGGCGTGGTAGCGCATGCCTGTGGTTCCGGCTACTTAGAAGGCTGAGGCGGAAGGATCACCGGAGTTGAGCAGGTCGAGGCTGCGGTGGCCAAGACTGGCCACTGCACTCCAGTCTGGGCGACAGAGTGAGACTCCAACTAAAAAAAAAATGATTGGTCTG
>NW_007274694.1:0-593 GCF_000164805.1 Carlito syrichta | reverse complement strand
GGACCCTTATATATCCCCATGCACAAAGGTTAACTCCAAATGGATCAGAGATCTAAACGTAAAACCTCAAACCATAAGAACCTTAGAAAAGGAAGGAAATACTCTCATGGAAATCGGAACTGGCATCCAATTCCTGTACAAAACCCGAAACCCACAGGACTTAAGAGAGAAGATAGACAAATGGGACCTTATTAAACTGACAAGCTTCTGCAAAGCCAAAGAAACCATCAAGAGAGCAGGGAGACAGCCTACAGACTGGGAAAAAGTATTTGCCAACTCTAGGTCTGACAAAGTCTTAACATCCTGGATCTACAAGGAACTGAAACGTACTGAAAAGAAGAAAACAAACAACCCCATTATAAAATGGGCAAAAGATATGAACAGACACTTCACAAAAGAAGACATCCGAGCAGCCAACAAACACATGAAGAAATGCTCAACCTCACTAATCATCAGGGAGATGCAAATCAAAACCACACTGAGATACCACCTAACTCCAGTCAGAATGGCAATTATCAACAACGCAAAAAATAACAGCTGCTGGAGAGGGTGTGGTGAAAAGGGAACACTTCTACACTGTTGGTGGGAGTGTG
>NW_007274693.1:0-609 GCF_000164805.1 Carlito syrichta | reverse complement strand
GAAACCACGTCTGCAAGCCAGCCTGGGCAACAAAATGAGACCCTGTGTATAAAACACAAAATATGTTGATCCACAGGAGATAAACCTTGAATCAGAAAACTTGAATCTCTTGTAATGGACAGTAAGCCCATCTGCTCTGCCCTAGCGTGAGACATTTTAAAAACTTTACCAGACATTCAGGATTTCTGCATTTTGCTCTGGAGGGAGACACTGTCTCTTTATTTTAAAGCTGTAAACAGACTTATTATTTGCTACTTATGGAGGAAAAGTCTGTATCACCAAAGCTGTTCTCTGTAGAAACATTCTTAAAAACATAACAAAAACCAGTATGTCTTGCTCACAAGATATGTGAAAGCATAAGAGATCAATGAGAAAGAAAATTATCTGCTAGCATTATCTACTAGTTCCAATTTTTCTCTATAATTTCTAAAGCTGTTTATTGATTTTTCTCCTCTCTATAGATCATATGTGTCTGATTTTTTGAAAGTCAGGCGATTTTTGACTAGATGTTAGATTTAATTTAATTGTAGGATTTATTTTGAGGAATTTTGGACTTTCTTTAGATATATAATTGAGTTTTCATGTTTCTTAGAAAAAAATTGGCACTCT
>NW_007274692.1:0-738 GCF_000164805.1 Carlito syrichta | reverse complement strand
ATAAATCATGTCTGATATGCCTGCGGTAGTCCTGGTTTACACTGGGAACACACAAAATCATTCGTAGGGTTCCTTTTAGCCTCCAGTGCCTCGGGATGATAAATTATGTGGTTAAACTTTCTGTAATAGAGCTGGAAATGGAAGTGTTGAGCAAACCAAACTTTAGTATCTGTTGTACTCCAGCAACCAAAATCGCTGAAAATCACTGTAAATCTCAATTTACAGTCTTTCACGAAAACACCAAGGAGTGTAAATTTATAACACTCCCAACTTCTTTCAAATCTTCCATGTCATTTCTCTTGCTGTCAGTATATCTCACATGCATGACTGATGCCCTGAAGTGCTTCTACTCTTCCAATGTAACATTAAGAAAAGTCCTCTTTCTAACTCTGTCCATGTAGCCTTCCTTCTCTCCTCTCCCATCCTCTGTCTGTCCCAAGCCTTTGTCCTGGAGTTCACTTGGGTTATACGCTCACTTTAATGTTCCCCTTGCCCTATTCCACAGAAGAGTGAACTCTGCTGCATCTCTCATCCCCACCTCCCAATGAAAAAGCATTATCAGCCGAGCTCGGTGGCTCAGCCTGTAATCCCGTGCCTTGGGAGGCTGAGGTGAGTGGATTGCCTGAGCCCACGGGTTCGAGACCCGCCTGGGCAACTTGGCGAGACCTCATCTCTACAATAAATAAAAAAATCAGACAGGCTTGGTAGTGCGCGCCTGTAATTCTGGCTACTGGAAGG
>NW_007274691.1:0-408 GCF_000164805.1 Carlito syrichta | reverse complement strand
CAGAACACTTAAAGCAGTATTCTGGCTCACTTACACTGGCCCCTGACACCCAAGAGAGGTGGGTACCTACAGTTCCAGCTACTTGGAAGATTGAGACAGAAAGCTCACCTGAGCCCAGCAAGTCAGCTGCGGTAGCCATGAGCTTGCCACTGCACTCCAGCCTAGGCAACAGAGTGACACTCCAACTCAAAAAAAAAAGAAAGAAAGAAAGCAAATGAGCAAAAGACATAAACAGATATTTCACTAAAGAAGAGATACATGGCCCGGCTTGGTAGCTCAGCCTGTAATCCCGTGCTTTGGGAGGTTGAGGTGAGTGGATTGCCTGAGTCCATGGGTTCAAGATCCACCTGGGCAACTTGGCAAGACCTCATCTCTACAATAAATAAAAAATTAGCTGGGCATGGTAGT
>NW_007274690.1:0-621 GCF_000164805.1 Carlito syrichta | reverse complement strand
ACATCACACTGATTACCCAAACTGGGCAAATATCCAACAAAGAAAGAGAACTACAGGACAATATCCCTGGTGAACATTTATGCAAAAATTTTTAAAACATTCTAGCAAATCAGATCTAACAACATATCTCAAAAATCATTTGCCATGACCAAGTAGGCTTCATCCCCAGGATGCAAGGCTGGTTCAATATTTGCAGAACCATAAACGTAATTAAATACATCAACAAATGTAAAATCAAGAACCACATGATAGCCGGGTTCGGTGGCTCAGCCTGTAATCCCACAGTTTGTTAGGCTGAGGTGAGTGGATTGCCTGAGCCCTTGGGTTCGAGACCTGCCTGGGCAACTTGGTGAAACCTCATCTCTAAAATAAATCAAAAAATTAGCCAGGAGTGGTAGCATGTGCCTGTAGTTCCAGCTACTTGGAAGGCTGAAGTGGAAGAAACATTGCAGCCCAGCAGGTTGAGGCTGCAGTGGCCGGTAGCAGCCACTGCACTCCAGTCTGGGTGACAGAGTGAGACTCCAACTCAAAAGTAAGAAAAAAAAAAGAACCACATGATTATATCATTAGATGCAGAAAAAGCTTTTTCTAAAATTCAGCATCCCCCCATGATAAAAATCG
>NW_007274689.1:0-595 GCF_000164805.1 Carlito syrichta | reverse complement strand
GAGGCTGCAGTGGCTGGGAAGTGGCCACTGCACTCCAGTCTGGGTGACAGAATGAGATCCCAACCCAAGGAAAAAAAAAAAAAAAGAAAAGTGAGGGGAGATGGCATGTTGCATGGTGAGAGCAGAAGAGAGAGAAGCAAGAGCTGGAAGGGAAGTGGTACCAGACTCTTTCAAACAACTAACTTTCACATGAACTAGAAGAACAAAAACTCACTCATTTCCATGAGAAGGACAAGGTATTCATGAGAAATCCACTCCATGCCCAAGCACCTCTCACTACGCCCTACCTCCAACATTGGGAATCACATTTCAACAAGAGATTTGAAGGGGACAACTATTCAAACTATACCACTCTTCTAAACACTGTGCTAAGTTTTGAGAACAGACAAAGAATAAGATCTAAATCATGATCTCAACAAACCTGTGGTCTAAATAGGGAGATGGATATTCATCAAAGTAGGGTAAGTGCTAGATGTATGGTAAGTGCTAGGGTCGTGTCTTTCCAAAAATGGTTCAATATCGCCAATCCCATATACTTTTCTAGAACCTGAAATCACCCATCATGAGAGAGAGCCTAACTCCCCTGCCTTTAAAT
>NW_007274688.1:0-327 GCF_000164805.1 Carlito syrichta | reverse complement strand
TAGGTCCAGTGAGTGAGCTCTGGAGTTGCCTGGGTGGACAGAATACAGGTGGTCATGGGTGGCCATGGATGGCCATGGATGGTGCCATGGTTTGATTTGCACCCCTCCAAGCTCATGTGTTGAAGTTTCCACCTCCAGTATACCATCATGTCTCCATATTTGGATATAAGACTTTGCAGAAGATATTAGGTTAAAATGAGGCCTTTAGAATGGACTTTAATCTGACTGGTGTCCTAATAAAAAGAGGACATATGGACTCACAGAAAGATACCAGGGACATCCATGTGCAGAGGACAGGCCATGTGAGGACATAAGAAGGCAGCTGGG
>NW_007274687.1:0-486 GCF_000164805.1 Carlito syrichta | reverse complement strand
TCAAGAATACACAAATCAGTCAGGTGGAGTGGCACGCACCCGTCGTCCCAGCCATTCAGGAGGCCGAGGAGGGTGGATCACCCGAGCCCAGGAGGTCAAGGTTGCAGGTCACAGTGAGGTGTGACCGTGTCTCTGCACTCCAGCCCGGATGGCAGTGAGACCCAGACTCAAAGACAGGAAATAATTCCTTGTTTTACATGTTGTGATTTCTGTCTGTCTGTCTTTCTTTTGTTTCCTTTCCTCTTTCCTTCTCTCTCTCATTCTTTTCTTTTTCATCTGGAGTCTCACTCCGTCACCCAGGCCGGAGCGCAGCGACACACCGCTCACGGCCGCCCACCACAGCCTCGACCCGCCGCGCTCGGGCAATCTTTCCACCTCAGCCTTCCCAGTGGCTGGAACTACAGGCACGTGCCACCGCACCCGGCCGCCTTTTTTTTAAAATCGTAGACACGAGGTCTGACCGAGTCGCTCAGGCCGTTACAGACC
>NW_007274686.1:0-585 GCF_000164805.1 Carlito syrichta | reverse complement strand
CTATTTAAACTTAATATTGATTGTATCCTCGAAACTTTAACTGAAATTTCAAGAAAAGAGTTGAAATTACACTTAAAGTCCTGTTGCTTGTGTTTAAAATAGCCCATTCATGTTCTAATATTTTCATTCACTTTAGCTTATCTTCTTCTGTATAATTAAGAGTTACTCCAATTAAAGTAATTTTCATCTTCAAAGTCTTTTGCAAACAGTCATTAGTTACAGCTACACATATAGTCAGGTAATGATTTAGGATCTCTCAGGGGTTTCCTGATTTATGTTTAAAAAAACACAATGATTAGCAATTCTTTCTAATTCAGCATAGGGTGACTCTTGCCTAAGTCAGTATGCCAGAGACAACTTTACTTAGTGTCCAGTACATAGGTTATTTTTCCTCCTTCCTTGCCTTCCTTCCTTCTTTCTTTTTCCTTCCTCCCTCCTTCCCTCCCTCTGCTTTTAATTATACAGAATGATAGCAAACAATTTTTGTTTTTCTCTCCCAGCAGTAAGGATAATATGAATATGATTTCAGAGCATGAAGGTGGGAGTAAGAGCAAGGTATGTCTCTCCTCACCCATAGCCTACCAT
>NW_007274685.1:0-618 GCF_000164805.1 Carlito syrichta | reverse complement strand
TCTCCCTACATTAATATTTGTATCTCACTCCTCCAATCCCCCGTCCCTTGGCAACCAAAGTATTTTCTCCATTCCTAAAGTGACTATAGTTTTGTCATCTTAAGAGTGTTTATATAAATTGAATCAAATGGCATATTCCCTTCTAAAATTTTTTTTTATTTTAGATTTGGGGTTTATTTATTTATTTTACACACAAATGTGTGACATGTATAGGTAGTGAACATTGTGTCCTGTATGTAGTTTCTGAGCCCTACCCCACCCCCATTAGCATCCCAGTGTCTGTCATTTGCATCCTTGTGACTGTTTGGCTCCCACATGTGGGTGAGAGCATATGGTGCTTAGTTTTCTGGTTCTGAGTCAGATTACTTAGAATGATGATCTCTTGAGACTCACTTTTTTTCACAAAGTATAATGTCCTTAACTCCATCCAGGTTGTTGTGTGTATTGCCAATTAGTTTTTTGGATGTGTGTGTGTGTGTGTGTGTGTGTGTGTGTGTGTGTGTGTGTGTGTTATGGACATACTAACAATTTTAAGTCATTCACATACCGTACGATTTTGAGTTGTTTTCAGTTTTTGTTAATAAAGAAAAACTATGGTGAATATTTGTATAAATTTTG
>NW_007274684.1:0-346 GCF_000164805.1 Carlito syrichta | reverse complement strand
TATGGGGTACAGTGGGAAGTTTCAGCGCATGTGTCCATTGTATAATTGATCCAGAGACCCGCGAATGTCGGTCCATATTGCCACAGCCCCTAGAGAAGAGCATAGCAAGGACGCAATATTCCTGAGAACTAATAAAAAGTGCACTTCCCCTTATCTCTTTTGCGCTCCCGGTAGTCTACACTCCATCAACCGAAAGATGCAAATCTCCTTTAATTCCTTTTTCTGAATGGTTATAAGTTTGAATAATATAGAATCGGTGTAATTGTAAGCCTGGTGATTGTCTCACTTTTGTGTAATGCTTGATGTCTCAGGTCTGGTCTGGATCAAAAAATGTTACTATGATCCA
>NW_007274682.1:0-749 GCF_000164805.1 Carlito syrichta | reverse complement strand
CAGAGGAGTATCAAGAAACTGCCTGAGGTCATGGCCATAGGATTGGAATAAGACTCACAAAGATGATTCTGCATTTCTGCTGTAGCTCATGCTATGGAGCAAGTAAAGACCAAGTCTGAACTAAAACTCAGACCTTGACCTTAGCCTGCTCTACCTTTCACATGCACCAGGTCCTTCTGTGGGTGGAGGAGGCAGATGGTTAAGCCCTCAGATGTTCCTTGGAAGCTCAGAAGTCACATCTAGCAACCATATCTCTTGTCCCTTAATCAGAGCTACTGCCATTTCCTCACTTTACACATTTCATTTCCAGATAAGGTGATGTTTGAACAAAGGATTTTTTGACTACATATAAATTTGAAAAATCACTGAGATACGTGATTGTCAGAGTTCTGACACTAGTATCCTCAGTTGATTTCATGACATGCAAACTTCCAATCTGAAACACAGCAAATTAACACATATCCTTTCCAGGATCAGACAGTGGATCTTCTGGTCAGATACAGTGGGATATGTAATCATGTCCCTCAGTGTGGAACTGTTAAGTATTTGGTTGATTTTTATGATGAATATAATGTTAAATGGAAAGCTGGGATGACCAACCTGAACAAGGAGAATAATACTTTCAAGTAAAAGTAATTCACCTTTATTCTATTAGTACCAATGAAGATAATTCATTTGAAAGTCTTCTTTGCATCAACGTATTTAGGCCACAACACAAAGACTGCCTACAGTTTTGTAATGAAGGAGGG
>NW_007274681.1:0-559 GCF_000164805.1 Carlito syrichta | reverse complement strand
TTGTTTTGAAGATCAAAATGAGATAATGTATTTGAAAAAAACAGAGTTCTATTTACATACAATTATTATTATATTCAGGAAGTAACTTGGATCAATAATCCAGCAGGAGAGACATTTATGTTTTCAGATACTCAAGACAAACATAATTAAAGTGTGGGTCATAGTTTCATTTTTTTCTTTACTTAACAATAACTCTATTGACCTAAACAATCACCAGAGGTGTAAGAAGACTTAACACAATTTTTTTGGTAGTTTTTTCATAAGACAACAGGCTAATTCTTTCATGAATTTCAAACCTGGAAATTATAATTTTAAAAATATGTAAGCAACAGCTGTTCAGTTATTTGCATATGCATAGAGTTTTACTCTAAAGAATGATTCCACCCAATTTCAAATAATTATGTTAGGATATGGCATTGCATTTGTCTACAGACATGGTTCTTTGGTCTTGCATTGTTTAAGGTTATGTAGGTGGCCCAACCTTGTGTGAAGTCACACAGACAATATTAGCTGTGTATCACAAGAGACTGGCTCGGTGCCCTTTCAACAAGGCCCTGGG
>NW_007274680.1:0-456 GCF_000164805.1 Carlito syrichta | reverse complement strand
AATTTGCATCCTTGAAATGCAACACTTTAGTCACAAAGGCTGCTCTCATAATACTCTAACAGAGAATTTCATTTTTTACTCAATGCTTAGCCTGTGAGAATGTCTTTGTGTACCTGCTGCACTTCCTTCTTTCCTAGATTCCTGGGTATGGTGGACTCCGGGAAACACTCCAGGGAGTGGGAGTCACCCCCAAGGGTCTCACAGTCATGGACTTCAGATCTGGGGCTCTGAGATGTTGTCTCTGAACTCCAGATAGTGTCTGACCCCTGGGGAAATTAATAGGCCTGAGTAGACTCCTCCCCCATTATTTAGTTCCAGGAGTCAGTAGGCAGATGAGGGTGTAGTACACATGCTGGAATAAGAACCCCCATTCCTGAAACTATCTGTACCTGTATCCACTCTGTGAACATTGTGTGTAGACATTCCCTGCTTCCCACCTCCTCCCCACAGAGGGAA
>NW_007274679.1:0-660 GCF_000164805.1 Carlito syrichta | reverse complement strand
TAATAATTTCTATTTGTACATTGCTCTGATGGCCTCCTTCTATAATGCTGCAGAACATATGAAGTTCTGTTTCTTTTTTATCATCTCTAGGTAGTGTCTACTGACACTCTAATACAAATGATGGGGCATATTACATACACAGCCCCTCTCTTCAATGTTCCAGAGTTATATTAGTTTGAGCCATGCTAGTGATTGCCTTTGTCATGTGCTAGCATGCTTATGCTTTTATTTATAATTGTATCATTGTCTGAGAATTAGGAGGCTGGTTCTCTGTTGCTTTTCAATCGAGGTCTTATCATAGAAATAATCCTGACTAAAGTTTTGAGAACATGGGCACTGTAGGAATCCTGACTAAAGCTTCTGACAAAACTTTGACTGACTGATAGTCTTTGTCTTAGAGTGTACATAAGTAGGAAGTTGATTATTTGACTGATTCTGAAGTGCCAAAACAAGGAAGTCTTTTTGTTTACTTTATGTAAAAATAAATACCAACATGACCATACTCTGTAAACTTTTAGGACACTACATTATGCTTTTTCTTCCAATGTTACCTTAGTCTCACCATAGAAGAGCATAAATTCTGTGGAGTCATGGGCAACATATAAGTCCCTGTGACCGTCATGGGCTACATATTTCTCTTTAACATGCATCTCATTAATT
>NW_007274678.1:0-730 GCF_000164805.1 Carlito syrichta | reverse complement strand
GAGTGAGAACATATGGAACTCAGTTCTATTGTTTCTGTGATAAATCACTAAGTATGATTGATCCAAATCCATCCAAGTAGCTGCAAAGTCCATACATTTGTCCTTATTTTATGGCTGCAATGAAACAAGGTATTTTCAAAGAAAAATTTGCGATGAGACTGCTGATAGGCCTATTAAACCTCTTTGAAAAAGAAAACTGACAAGGACTGTTTTTCAGCCCCAGAGTTAAGTTTAACAATGGTTCTAAGGGCTCATAGCTTCTATCAAGAACATGGCATGAATAAACCTCCAAAGAGCAAGATTTACTTTAAAAGACAGATGCTGTGGCCCTACTCATTTTCCCGGCCAAAGGGAAGGTTGCCAGCATTCCAATTTCAGACTTTAAGTCCAAATTCCCTGATTTTATGGCTAAGACACTTGACATTAACACAGTATCTGTAGCTACTTTGCACGTCATAGATAAGAAAAAATTCAAGTTACACATATAAATTAGTCCCAAAGGTAAGGGACTTTCCCCAAACATACTGTATTAAAAATATGTGGCTATTGCTTTGATAAACTCTGCTGTGGATGTGACTCTTGGAGCTATAACCAGGCCATGTTTCCTGGCTTTGGATACCCCTCTACCTTGAAGAAATGAATCTCCTCTCTTTCTCTCTCCTTTTCTCCCATGTACTTTCTAAATAAATGATATTTTCCAAGCTAAAAATAAAAAATAGGCCAGGCTCGG
>NW_007274677.1:0-730 GCF_000164805.1 Carlito syrichta | reverse complement strand
ATTCCGGCTACTCGGAAGGCTGAGGATCGAAGGATCGCCGGAGCCCAGCAGGTCGAGGCTGCGGTGGCCGGGAGCGGCCACTGCACTCCAGTCTGGGCGACCGAGTGAGACTCCAACTCAAAAAAAAAAAAAAAACAAAATAAATAAGCCTTTTTCTGCTCCTAAGCACTGATGTTTTGTTTTAGACTGATTAAGGCTCTCTTGAACCTAACTTTTGGGGTCTACAACAGTACTCAAACAGTTGCTGTGAAGAAAGAATGAATGAAAGAAAAAAAAGCACCTAGTACCATGTTTGTTGTTTACTCCCACCTAATAAGTGTTAACTGGAGATTGAATATCTATTGTGGCTGATTTTTATTTTTAAACAATTGTTAGTTTTTAGTTTATTTATTATGTATCATATGAAGAGTTGATATTCTAAATATACACAGATCAGTACGGTATTCATAGTATCCATAGTCATGTAACTAATTAAAATAGTCCAGGTGTCCTACTTATGGTGCCACTTGTTAAGTATCCGTGGTGTATGAGATATGAAATTTTAAAATTAGGTAGTAAGAGAAAAGTTCATGCATATATCACTTTTTAATTCTCATATGTTCTATATTTTGTCTTCTTATGAATTAAAAAGTGTATGTAAAGAAACAATGTTCTTTTGAATTCCTGAGGAAATGAAATGCATAACAAAATTTTGAAGGAATCACCGTATTAAATACAAGAGAAATAAAGC
>NW_007274676.1:0-506 GCF_000164805.1 Carlito syrichta | reverse complement strand
TTACCCTTTACACTATAGATATAATCTTTGATAGTTTAATTACAGGGTTTTATAGTAGATAATTGTATTCACAGTTCAATGAATGCTGTTAACAGCTTAAGCCAAGTGAGCATCTGATTGGAACCAAGAGAATACTGCTTTCCACATTCCTAATGATTTCCATTTCAATTGTATAGTTTTTGTTTCACAGTTCTTATTATTACTATCAACATTTTCATTTTCACCCTGTTATAATAAAGCACAAGAAAATGTTCAGTTATTTTGCACATACTGGCATACTTTGGACTGGAAAGCAGCCTTATTAGATATGAGATGCGAGCTGTGCTTATCATTAAAATATTCAGATACTAAATTAGAAGATCTGAAAATTTTGACAACTAGGATATCAACAATATTTAATAATCTCATGCAAAATTATAATGTAAGGTTTTCTAGGTAAATTACCATAAAATACAATACTATTTTAATAAAAATATTGGACTTGAAATAAATAATTGTAGAAGTGA
>NW_007274675.1:0-537 GCF_000164805.1 Carlito syrichta | reverse complement strand
CACTCCCCAGGACAAGAATGAGGGAGGCATCACAGAAGAGGGAATGAAAGCCAAGGTCAAAAGGTGATCTGAAGCCAGGCCTGGTGGCTCAGCCTGTAATCCCGCGCCTTTGGGAGGCTGAGGTGAGTGGATTGCCTGAACCCGCGGGTTCGAGACCCGCCTGGGCAGCGCGACATCATCTCTACAATAAATAAAAAAATCAGCCGGGCGTGGTAGCGCATGCCTATAATTCAGGCTACTTGAAAGGCTGAGGGGGAAGGATCGCCAGAGCCCAGCAGGTCGAGGCTGTGGTGGCTGGGAGCGGTCAATGCACTCCAGTCTGGGCGACCGAGTGAGACTCCAACTCAAAAAAAAAAGTGATCTGAAATCCCAGCTTGCCTAGGAAAAGTCAGCCCCAGGTCAGAGAACAGAAGGTTGCTCACCACCCTGGGTTCCTGGTGAAACTAACCTCTGGGAGAGGGAGGGAGGGGGGAGAGTTGTGAAACCCCAGGTCACTGAAGTTCAGTGACTCTTTGTGTATGTTTCTCTCATTAGCCC
>NW_007274674.1:0-697 GCF_000164805.1 Carlito syrichta | reverse complement strand
TTTCTTTTTCTTTTTTTGAGTTGGAGTCTCAACTCTGTCACCCAGACTGGAGTGCAGTGGCCGCTCCCGGCCACCGCAGCCTCCACCTGCTGGGCTCCGGCAATCCTTCCGCCTCAGCCTTCCAAGTAGCCGGAATTACAGACGCGTGCTACCACGCCCGGCTAATTTTTTTATTTAATGTAGAGATGAGGTCTCGTCAGATTGCCTAGGTGGGTCTCAAACCCGCGGGCTCAGGCAATCCAGTCACCTCGGCCTCCCAAAGTGTGGTATTTCAGGCTGAGGCACCGAGCCCGACTGGTGTGGACTTTTCAAGGACATATGTGTGTAGATGACTTGAGACGACTTGGGCCTGGTCTGTGCTCCTTCAGTGCCAGTCCTTCTTCGCAATTCTGATTAGACCCCCAGTCTGTCCAAAGTCACTGCCCGCCTGGCAGGAGCTTCCTTGAAGGGAAGAGTCAATTCCAGGCGAGCGGTAGCATGTGCTGTTCAGTGTTGTTCCAGATCCCGGGGAGTGTAGATGCTCACCTCCATCTTTCTGTGCAGCCAAAGGAGGTCTCAGAGTTGTTACCCTCTTGAATCCAACCAAGAATGAGAGGGACACGGTTTCCCATCTGAGTGCTCAAGGACGGTGTTCTGAGAATGTGGTTTGGGCTATCCTGAGATTTGGGTGGCATTGACTGTGAGGTCAGCCAGGGAG
>NW_007274673.1:0-454 GCF_000164805.1 Carlito syrichta | reverse complement strand
TCAGCCCCGAGGCGGCGCGCCCGGAGCCGGCCCCGGGCCCGCGTCCTCCCCCCACTCCGCCCCGGGCAGCCGCAGCTAAAAGCCGGAGGCTCCGGAGCGGAACGGCGCGCTCGGCTGCCTGGGCCGCCTCGCCGCTGGGGCCCGCGCTGGAGCCGTGCGCGAGTCAGGTCGCCGGACGAGCCCGGAGCCGGGAGTCGAGGCGGGGCGAGCCCCGCGGCAGGACGGCGTCATGGAGCCGCGTGGTCGCGCGGGAGCCACAGGTAGCCGTCGGGGTTGAGGGCAAGATTCCTTCACCCTTGACTACTCCTTTGTTTTTTTGGTCCTGTTTTCCAGCCCATGGCTAAGCATAATCAATTAGTTGGCGGATGGCAGTCTTGCATTTCTAAATCACTGAAAAAAATCCAAAAGAAGCATACTTTTTCGTGACACGTGAATTCTATGAAATTCAAATTTG
>NW_007274672.1:0-755 GCF_000164805.1 Carlito syrichta | reverse complement strand
TCTGGGCTGTCTATGTCTGGGGAAGTGGTAGGGCTGGGTCAGGAAGGGGTCACAGCAGAGTGGAGAGAGGCAGCAGAAGCAGGGCAGGACTCTTTGCCCATGCTGGAGGTTGAGGACAAACTGGCCCAGGGTGGCCCGGGAGCCAGGGCAGGCCTGGGGGTCCCAGTGGCTTAGCCTGGCTTAGTGGGACTCCTCTTTCTGGCTGCTGTCCCCGCTCCTGTGTACTCTTCAACTTTTCACTCAAGTCTGGAAGTCTTGGTTTTCTCTCTTTCTGGCAGAGCTGAGGTAATTGTATCCAAGTTTTCCAGAGGGAATCCTGTAAAGCCATATCTAGCGAATAAAAATAATCCAAACAATAGGGATCACATGGGTTGAAGAGGTCGCCTCATGGCGATTGTGCAGTTTTGAGCATAAGCAAAAATTAAGTTGAAATCATTTTTGGCATCTGAAGTGGTATTTGGTTTTACTTTTGTAAGTTGCCAAAGTTTTCATTCATTTGCACTCTTTTCTTCTTGTGCTAAGTAATGGAGGATTAGAGAAAACAGTGTCCAGTGGCTTAACATAAATTGTGTCCTCTTACTCCTCCCTTCCAGTGGGTGTCAGCTGTGGGGGGAAGTGGCTGCACATTTAATTCTCTGCAGGGGCATTGACCTGTCTGCTAGCTCAAATGATCCATTTTCCTAGGTCTGACTGTGAAATCCAGGCTCCAACTTTGGGCTGCTGGGGAGTTGTGTGGGGTCATGTGGGGTCCTGGG
>NW_007274671.1:0-658 GCF_000164805.1 Carlito syrichta | reverse complement strand
CCTAAAGAGGGTACAATTATGAGAATGGCTTAGGTAATCCTATGATCGCAAGACACAGAGTGAAGTAAAGACTAATGACGCCACTGGATGGAAATCAGGGGGAAAATCCAAATAGGTTTACTGAAAAGAACTAAAGAAGTCTTTTATTCTCAGTGAAGTGTTCTAATGCTTTCAAATATATCTTCCACATTGCTTCCCATAATTTCAAAGAAGGCCAATCCTATCAAGCTTTCCCATTTTCCTTTCTTGCTGCTCCTCCCTATTTCCTCAAACACAATGGGTCGAAGGCCCCACTGTCAAGTGATTCGAGCCTGGGTCCTGATTAATTATCCTACATGGGAGTTCAAACGTCGACTGAACTTCTATGGCAGAATAGCATAGAATAATAATAGAGACACTTGGACTTGAGTATGTTGTATCTTTTGCTCTTGTGCCAGCATGAGCTCCATGGAGCTCTTTCACACCATTACACAGAAGAAGGTGTGAGGTCTAGGAGCTAAGCCTGATCCAGTGAAGGCTGCTCTTGAGAGCAGTGCCCAGGAAAGGAGGGACCTGGAGCCATACCAGACTGACAGTCAGTCACCCAGGTGTCATGGAGCAAGTTCCGCGGGAGGGCCATGACCGGAACGGGAAGCAGGAGGCAGTTAAGGAAGGATGT
>NW_007274670.1:0-751 GCF_000164805.1 Carlito syrichta | reverse complement strand
ATATATTTAATTATTATTTTGCCAATACCACACTGTCTTGATTACTGTAGGCCATATAGTGTGTTTTGAAAATTGAGTATGTTAGTCTTCCAACTTGTTCTTTTCCTTTAATACTGTGTTGGGCACTCTGGATGTTTTGTCTTTCTAGAGAATCTTTAGAATCAGCCTGTTTTATCCACAAAAAATTGCCTGGAATTTCAATTGGAATTGGATTAATCTACAAATTAAACTGAGAAAAATTGACATCTGGAAAATATCAAGGCTTCCTATCCATGAACATGTAATATCTCTTTTTTCATCTTGTTCTTTGACTTCTTTCAGCAGAGATTTTCTCAAAGAGATCATGTGTATGTTTTGTTATCTACACTACGTTTTCAACTTTTTGGGTGTCAATGCCAGTGGTATTACATTTTCAATTTCAATTTTTACTTGTCCATTGCTGGTGTATAAGAATGTAATTGATTTTGCATATTGACTTATTTCCTGCTACCTTACTACAATCACTTATTTGTTTCAGAGATTTTTGCTTTTGTTTTTATCTATTCTTTTGGATTTTCTACATATATATTTACGTCTTCTGTGAACAAAGCCAGTTTTATATCTTTCTTTCCATTCTGTAAATGTTTATTTTCTTTTCTTGGCTTATTGCATTAACTAGAACTTCTAGTGCAGTATTAAAAACGACTAGTGAGGGGACATTCTTGCCTTGCTCAAGATCTTAATGGAATATCTTCCTTTAGTTTCTCACCAG
>NW_007274669.1:0-402 GCF_000164805.1 Carlito syrichta | reverse complement strand
TCAGGCTTAGAAGGGAATTAGAAAAAATGTAAGAATTACAACTGAAATTAATATAACTGAACCATAATATGCATTTTACATTTTATGTGTAATGCATATTAAAACTCTATTATTTCATGCAGCACTTTGTCTCCAAAATCTTTCAAAGTACCACCAAAAGACTCCTATGACATATGTCTGGGAAGTACATCCACATGCAGCTTCATGAACCCATTTCAGAACAAAACTGAGTAAGAATCTTAGAATGAGGCTAAAGTATCTACACTCAGGTCATCCTCTTACATACCAAAATCTGAGACTCAATCAATGGGAAACCATTACAAAGTTTTAAACAGAGGAAAGAGAGATTTTCAATTTCTATTTCACCCTATAGAAGAATGATTAACAGGGGGAATAAACTGA
>NW_007274668.1:0-648 GCF_000164805.1 Carlito syrichta | reverse complement strand
TTACAACTTTTTAAAGTCCACGGTTTTACAGCAGCATTTTAAGGTAAGGAAATTTTGAGAAAAATAAGATTTAAAGACTCACCCTTTAATGAGAGTGAAAAAGAAAACCACAAGCTAGGTAAGTATTTTAGCAAAAGAGCCAGGTGCAATGGTCTGTAATCCCAACACTTTTGGGAGGCTGAGGAGGGAGGATTGCTTAAACCTAAGAGTTCAAGGCTGGAATGAGCTGTGATCATGCCACTGCATGCCAGCATGGGTGAAAGAGTGAGACTGTTTCAGGGGGTGTGTGTGGGGGAAACAGTATTTAACATCTGAAGAAAATGCTTAATCCAATCATAGTTAAGTCTTAGCTACAAAACAAATTATTTGCTCATCTTGCTAAAAGAGGAAAATTGTTTTTTCTCCAACAAATAGTGGCAACTATAGTAGATATAGCCTGAGTTGTTAGCTGAAGTTAATGTAGATAAACTCAACTGGCTTAAAACGAGTCATGCTTCAAACTCTTGATATAATGTTTAAATCTCTAGTGAAATTTCAATGACTATTTTTTTTTCTTCTCCCAAGCAGTAATCATAGTAAAAAAAAGCTACCAGATTGGTAGAACCAGTGGCTCTCTTGCTTTGGGTGTACTGACCAGGTTCTAGATTT
>NW_007274667.1:0-432 GCF_000164805.1 Carlito syrichta | reverse complement strand
TATGTTATCCAGGTTGATCTCAAATTTCTGGGTTCAGGCAATCCTGCTGCCTCAGCCTCCCAAGGTGCTGGGATTCCAGGCATGAGTCAATATGCCCAGCCTCTGGCTCACTTCTCAAGGCAGCACACACAAGGGCAATAATGAATCCATGATCAGCAAAGCCTGCGAGATGGACTGGGGATAGGAACAGGGACACATAGGAAATCAAAGTTTGCAAAACCACCTTTTTGCCCATGCTAACCAAAAGACGAGTTTGTAAACAAATAAATTGGAGGCTCAAGTGATGACAAGACAATTGAAGAGGTAGGGCATCGTGGACACTATAGGACCACTGGGGCCTGCTGAGAGCTATTTTCAAATCCAGATACCCCGGCAACATCCACCTGCAGAAAACCGGAGGCTTTAAGTTGAGGCAGTTGGCCTCCCCATCAC
>NW_007274666.1:0-641 GCF_000164805.1 Carlito syrichta | reverse complement strand
CATTGTTTCCTACTTATAATGGAGTAGGTGGGAATAAACATTTATCCATGTTGGCCACTCAGTTCTCCTCTTCTCAGAGTGATGAAGTTAATCTCAGTGAACTGATAAGAGAGATAAATCCAGGGCTGGGGCAGCCAAGCCCTATCATTGGTGCACCCAGATAAAGGAAGCTATCAACTTTTAAAAAATTGACTCAACAATTCTACTTCTGGGAAATTATCCTACAAAAATATTTTGAGAATATGCAAAATTATAAAGATAATCAATACACCACTATTTAAAGTAGTAGAAAACTAAAAACAACCTAAGTGTTCACTAGTAGATAATCAATTAAATAAATTATAGCTTATCCATTGATTGAACTACTAGACAATCTTTAGAAACATGAGTATAAACAACAACAGATGCTGGTGAAGATGTGGATAAAAAGGAACACTTGTACATTGCTGGTGGGAATGCAAACTAGTGTAACCTCTTTGGCAGACAGTGTGGCAATTTATGAAAGAGCTAGAAATTGACCTCCCATATTACCCAGTGATTCCCTTATTGGGAGTATACCCGGAGGAACTCAAATCATTCTACAAAAAAAATACCTGCACACGTATATTTGTTGCAGCTGTATTCACAATAGCAAAAACATG
>NW_007274665.1:0-707 GCF_000164805.1 Carlito syrichta | reverse complement strand
CACTCCCACCAACAGTGTAGAAGTGTTCCCTTTTCACCACACCCTCTCCAGCAGCAGTTATTTTTGACTTGTGATAATTGCCATTCTGACTGGGGTTAGGTGGTATCTCAGTGTGGTTTTGATTTGCATCTCCCTGATGATTAGTGAGGTTGAACATTTCTTCATGTGTTTGTTGGCTGCTCGGATGTGCTCTTTTGTGAAGTGTCTGTTCATGTCTTTTGCCCATTTTATAATGGGCTTGTTTGTTTTTTTCTTTTCAGCACCTTTGAGTTCCTTGTAGATCCAGGATGTTAAGCCTTTGTCAGACCTGGTGTTGGCAAATACTTTTTCCCAGTCTGTAGGCTGTCTCCCTGCTCTCTTGATGATTTCTTTGGCCTTGCAGAAGCTTGTCAGTTTAATAAGGTCCCACTTGTCTATCTTCTCTCTTATGACCTGTGGGTTTCAGGTTTTGTTCAGGAATTGGATGCCAGTTCTGATTTCCATGAGGGTATTTCCTTCATTTTCTAAGGTTCTTATGGTTTGAGGTTTTACGTTTAGGTCTCTGATCCATTTGGAATTAACCTTTGTGCATGGAGATAGATAGGGTTCCTGTTTCAATCTTCTACATGTGGTCAGCAAGTTTTCCCAGCACCATTTACTGAATAGGTTCTCCTCTCACCAGTGGTAGGTGGTGGAGGCCTTCTCGAAGATGAGTTGGTTGAGAAACG
>NW_007274664.1:0-316 GCF_000164805.1 Carlito syrichta | reverse complement strand
AAAAAATCTTAAAGGCAGCAAGAGAAAAAGGCCAGATCACCCACCATGGAAGACCAATCAGAATAGCAGCAGATTTATTTGCAGAAACCCTGCAGGATAGGAGAGCTGGGAGCCCTATATTCAGAGTCGTAATGGATAAACAATTTCAACCAAGAATAACATACCCAGCCAAGATAAGTTTCATCAGTGAGGGAGAATTAAAATCTTTCCCAGATATCCAATCCATAAGAACTTATGCAGCCACAAAACCATCTTTACATGAAACAATTAAGAAAGTAATAAACACAGAAGAAAAGGAAAAAAGAACAACGTTCTG
>NW_007274663.1:0-472 GCF_000164805.1 Carlito syrichta | reverse complement strand
TAAAAAAACATACATGGGTTTTTAGGAATCTTGTATTTGTTTTTTTTCAAAGTGTATCGCTTTGTTGGTAAGCTATCTCCATTTCTAGAGTGCCTTGAAGGAAAGTTCAAAAATCAATGGATCCTCTAACCATCTGAAAAGCTGTATTATGTACACAGTATTTTAAAATGATTAAGCCTTACTTAATATTTTTGTGTACTAGGCACAAGTCAATTCTAAGAAATTTTAGGACATATTGGCTTAAAGAACCCAATACATGGATTATAATGTGCCTCTGATGACTAAGTGTAAGAAAATTTGGACTCAGTCAATATCAGATTTATTTTTAGCCTGATTAAGAGTTTCCTGCTGTGTGCAGGAAAGGATGATGTGCGTGGACGATTTGCTAACTTAGAAGGTTTTATGCATAATTAAATATATGGAGTGAATAGTGAACAGTGATTTTATTCTTAAGAAGGTATTCTGATTTTAA
>NW_007274662.1:0-497 GCF_000164805.1 Carlito syrichta | reverse complement strand
CTATTATGCTGGCTAGCACAGCGGGCCGAGAATTTCATGCATCCAAATCAAGCTCGAGCACCCCAGAACAGGAGACGTGGGGTCTTATACCCTCGTTTAGGTAAGGGAGGGGGGTCGTGTTGAGTGATTACATATTTCCTTTGGAATCTTACAAGGTTGTACTCAGCAAAATCAGATTTTTCAAAGAACAAATGCTTTCCAGGAACTGCAGGCTTGTAAACTGTCAACTTTAGAAGGGGGGATTTTAGATAAGTCTGTGAATTAGCCACTCTTTTTGCATATCCATTAAGTGGTTAGTCTTTGGGCTATTTGGCCTTTCCCAAAAAAACCTGCCTGGCGACCTGGCCGGTCTTTGAAGTTGCAACTTGCCATACAAAAGGAAATATTTTTAACTGCTATCAACTCCTTTCCTGCCCTAGGCTAGTGATTGCCATGAGGCCAACTGCTGATCCTGAACCAGCTACATGTTTCTGTGTTTATTCACTCAATCATACAAG
>NW_007274661.1:0-767 GCF_000164805.1 Carlito syrichta | reverse complement strand
GAGGAATCCATACTAGCAGCAGAAAATTATCAGACTTGGTGAGAATGGAAAGTGCCATGTCTCAGACTGTGACCTTAAACATTAGTTCCAAAAATGTGAAACAACACCATTTCTTCCTGTTTTCCAAAACAAGAGCAAAATAACTCTAAGCCATAC
This sequence comes from Carlito syrichta, assembly GCF_000164805.1. Taxonomy (NCBI): domain Eukaryota; kingdom Metazoa; phylum Chordata; class Mammalia; order Primates; family Tarsiidae; genus Carlito; species Carlito syrichta. The sequence goes on along the minus strand of NW_007274661.1, from coordinate 611 downwards.
CATTCTTTGAAAGGCTCTCAAGTTACTTTCCTTCAGGCATTTTTGGTACCTGTAATGCTACTTCAAGAATCTCCTCTTCCCACAGGTTGGAATTTCATCAGAGAGAATGCATGTATGGGGCAGGGAGGGTCAGAGCATTTCACCCCATCTCTGAAATAGGAACACCTCAAATCAGCATGGCTGAATCTCACTGTCATTGTCATTAGTATTTCAATAAACAAATGACTTTAAATGCGGTCTTGGGCACCATTGTCACATAAATGTTAAATGCTATTCCTATAATGCTCAGGGAAATAGAGAGGGACTTGTAGGAAAATGCATTTTGAGACTGGGCAGCATAGTGAGATTCCATCCCTACAAAAAATAAAAATAAAAAAAAATTAGCTGAATGTGGTGGAGGGACCTGTAGTCCCAGTAGCTCAGGAGGCTGAAGCAGTAGAATCACTTGAGACTAGGAGAGGGAAGCTGCAGTGAGCTATGATTACACCACTGCACTCCAGCCTGGGTGAAACAATGATACTTTGTCTCAGAAAAAAATATAAATAAACAAAAAGGGAAAATATCCTTTGATAAAAATTATTAAATTTTTGTCCCTTTTTAGAATACCTGAG
>NW_007274660.1:0-410 GCF_000164805.1 Carlito syrichta | reverse complement strand
CAGGTACACTGGAATTTCACGTAAGCAGCAAAATCATTTTTAATATAAATACTGTATGTCCTAAATGTTAAAGTATTCATTGCTTGCCTGAAATTTAAATTTAACCTGGCAACCTGTATTTTTATTTGCTAAGCCTGGCAACCCCATCTGCCTCCACACTCCCCACAGTCAGCTCTTTACTGATTAAAACCTTCCCAGCTGGGTGTGGTGGCTCATGCCTACAATCCCAGCACTTTGGGAGGCAGAGGTAAGAGAACTGCCTGAGTACAGGGGTTCGAAACCAGTCTGGGTAACTTGGCAAGATCTTGTCTCTACAATAAATAAATAAAAATTAGCCTGGTGTGGTGGCATGCACCTGTGATTTCTGCTACTTGGAAGGCTGAGGTTGAAGGATCACCTGAGCCCAGCAG
>NW_007274659.1:0-500 GCF_000164805.1 Carlito syrichta | reverse complement strand
TTCAAACTTTACAATGTGTTTGCAATAATCAACAAAGCCTTGTATTGGTACAAGAATAGGTCCATTGGCCAATGTAACAGGACAGAGAATGAAATCCTCAAATTCTCAACCAACTCAACTTTGAAAAAACCTCCAAGATCCACTTGGTAATGGAGAACATATACAGTAAATGGTGCTGTGAAAACGTTGACAACATGCACATAGCTTATACAGGACCCATAAATATCAACATACACATTAACTCTAAATGGATCAAAGACCTAAATGTAAAACCCCAAATTATAATAATCTTAGAAAACACAGACAACACCATTAGGGAAACTGGAACAGGAAACTAATTCATCTTCAGAGCCCTAAATACCCATGCCTTAAGAAGTAAGTTAGACAAGTGGGATCTCATCAAATTAATAAACTTCTGCAAAACCAAAGAAAACATCAGGAGAGCAGGGATATAGTCAAGAGAATGGGAAAAACGATTCTACTCCTATATATATGGAAAA
>NW_007274658.1:0-735 GCF_000164805.1 Carlito syrichta | reverse complement strand
TGGTTCCATGTTTTTGCTTTTGTGAATAGAGCTGCCACAACACACATGTGCAGGTATCTTTTTTGTAGAATAATATTAGATCCTCTGGGTATATTCCCAATAGGGGAATTGCTGGGTCATATGAAAGGTCAATTTCTAGTTCTTTTCAGAAATCACCACACTGTCTACAAAGAGGTTGTACTAGTTTGCATTCCCACCAGCAATGTAGAAGCGTTCCTTTTTTCTCCACATCCTCACCAGTATCTGTTGTTGTTTGTTTTATTAATGATGGCCATTCTTACAGGGGTTAGGTGGTATCTCGATGTGGTTTTGATTTACATTTCTCTGACGATGAGTGAGAAAGCAGAATAATGTAAGCAAATGGCTAAAAATATAACAAATAGAATTCTAGCAATAGTTCATTATTATCAGAGCATGTGATAAGTTCTCTCAATACTGAACATTTACTGAGCAATCAATCTCACTGTCAATTGACAGATGAATGGGTAAAGAAAATGCAGTGAATATGAACAATGGAATAGCACTCAGCATTCAAAAAGGAAATCTTGTCATTTTGCAACAAGGATAAACCTTGAGGACATTATGGTAATGAAATAAAGCAAATACAGAAAGACAAGCAATTGCATGGTCTCACTTTTATTTGGAATCTTAAAAGTCAATTCATAGAGCAGAGAGTAGAATGACTGCCAGGGCCTAGAAGGGGGTTGGAGGGTGAAGGAGGTAATAGAGAGATGC
>NW_007274657.1:0-550 GCF_000164805.1 Carlito syrichta | reverse complement strand
TATTGATGATGGAAGGGAAAAAAAAGACAAAAAGACAAAAAAGTAGGTAGATGTTCCAAATGATCAAAAATTTTTTGAAGTTATTACTCTAATTTTTTATAGCCAATGAATTTTATGAGAGTTCATGGTAAATAAAATACTTATGATAACCAAGTAGGCCCCAGCAAGAAACTAAAGGATTTCAAGCAAACTAAAGACTGTTATTAAAATGGTGGAATAAAATATCCTAATAACAAAGAACTTTGCTTATCAAGACTATGGGGCCAACCTTTAGGTTTTGCAAAATTTCCTCTCCCTCAAAGAAAGGACCTTGACAGTATTAGCCAATGTAAGCATAGCCATGATGTGGTCTTTAATTGAAGATATCATAATTACATAAAACCATAACCTCACCATCCCAGACACAGACATTATAAAAGAAAATGAAGAACTATTTTACTTTCATGAAAAAAAAAACCTATTTCATCATAGTTTTATTTTTCTCACTTGGAACCTTCTACTTTTATTTTTCATAGCTCTTGAGCTTTTTCCTCCTCTATTTCTGCAGGAT
>NW_007274656.1:0-461 GCF_000164805.1 Carlito syrichta | reverse complement strand
CAGGCCATAAGAGATAAGATAGACAAGTGGGACCTCATTAAATGACAAGCATCTGCAAAGCCGAAGAAACCATCAAGAGAGCAGGGAAACAGCCTACAGACTGGGAAAAAGTATTTGCCAACTACAGGCCTGACAAAGACTTAACATCTTGGATTTACAAGGAACTCAAATGTACTGAAAAGAAAAAAACAAACAACCCCATTATAAAATGGGTAAAACATATGAACAGACACTTCTCAAAGGAAGACATACGAGCAGCCAACACACACATGAAGAAATGTTCAAGTTCACTAATCATCAGGGAGATGCAAATCAAAACCACACTGAGATATCACCTAATTCCAATCAGAATGGCAATTATCAATGACAAAAAATAACAGTTGCTGGAGAGGGTGTGGCGAACAGGGAACACTTCTACACTGTTGGTGGGAGTGTAAACTAGTGCAACTTCTATGGAAAGC
>NW_007274655.1:0-623 GCF_000164805.1 Carlito syrichta | reverse complement strand
TATCAGGGTTTTATTATAAAAAGAAAACAATAGGCCGGGCTCCGTGGCTCAGCCTGTAATCCCGCGCTTTGGGAGGCTGAGTTGAGTGAATTGCCTGAGCCCGTGGGTTCGAGACCCGCCTAGGCAACTTGGCGAGACCTCATCTATACAATAATCAAAAAATTAGCCGGGCGTGGTAGCTCTCGCCTGTAGTTCCAGCTATTTGGAAGGCTGAGGCAGAAGGATCACTAGAACCCAGCATGTCGAGGCTGCAGTGGCCGGGAGTGGCCACTGCACTCCAGTCTGGGTGACAGAGTGAGACTCCAACTCAAAAAAAAAAGAAAAAAGGAAAGAAACTACAAAACACATTTCTTTTTGAAAAAAAATCTGTCTATCTTCTTTCTCCTTTCTAAATGTCTGTGCTTCCATATCAAGAGTAGGAAAACAAGAGAGAAGCATTTGAGATTTCTGACTTAGAGACCCTGGGAATCAAGTCAGAATTCTAATTCCTTACTTCAAGTCTCATAAGTTGGTTGATCCAGTTCTGTAAAGTTTTAGGGTTCACTGTTTGTTGAAAGAGAATCACTGTCCTACTCACCCCCAGTCATAATGACATGAGCTGAGGAGGTCCATAATCCCCATAC
>NW_007274654.1:0-829 GCF_000164805.1 Carlito syrichta | reverse complement strand
TTAGTAGGTTAGTACTGAATAAAAGTATCAGTAAATGAAGAAAGTCAAAGAAAGACACAAGTTGTTTAATTCCATTTCTATGAAGTGTCCAGAGTTGGCCAACATGTAGAGACAAAAAGTTGTTAGTGGTTGACTAAGGCTGAGGGCAAGGAAACTGACCACCCTACTCCCACCCTCACTCTCCACGATTACAGGGTATCTTTTTAAAGGTGAAAAATATATACTAAAATTAGGTTGTGGTGATTGTTGCACAATTTCATAAATAGACTAGAAGTTGAAGTTTTAATACTTTAGATGACATAATTTTATGGCACGGGAGTGCTATTAGACTTTTGAAAGCATTTAAAAAATATGGACAGCACAGGGCAAACATCAATTGGGACATTTACGGCATCAAATGTGCCTTTGGTTAAATCCCTTCTTTTCAGATTATTTTCACCCTAAATGAACCTAAGAATGTAGTTATTTATTGTATTTTGCTAATTAAGTATAATATTAACTTTAGTAAGGCATTGTATTGCTATGCCATGCCACTTTCAAAAGTCCCCATCATGAAATTTCACAATGAACAGTTCATATTGGAGAAGCAGATGTGAGTAGCATGTGTTTGTGTGTTTTTCAGTACTTCTACTGCATAGACAGACATTTCTTCCATGGTTAGCAAACTGGGAAAAGGCTATTTATTTCTATTTAGAGCATGATAGATTTTATCCAATGGCTTCTACCAATGCTATCTTTTCAGAATTATGTTTTATTACTGTTAGATAATGTAGTTTGCTTTCTGTTTCTTTGTTCCTGATGTCAACTTCCACTGAGTTTTATCACTGAG
>NW_007274653.1:0-667 GCF_000164805.1 Carlito syrichta | reverse complement strand
GAGAAAATTATAATCCAATACAATTTGTCTCTGTCCAGAATGAAATGGAGATGTGAGCATTTTTCTGGCAAAATGCAATACAGGTTTTTCGTCTTTCAGAATCTTCACATCTGAATTTCCTATTTTGTTTTATTTGGTCTATTTTCATAATTATCTACTTCAGCTTGCAATAAATATAGATATATTCTAGGATATGTGCTTTGAAAATTTTTAAAATCATTTTAGAGTTCTTTTATTTTCATTATTCTGATTCATAATTTCATTCATTCTTTTTTAAATAAACCCCTTGAAAACACCTCAAAATGCCCTAAATAATATGATCTAATCTAATCAGTTTTGTGCAGTACTGACTGGATTATGTTCATGTAGTATTTGGATAAGTTTTTCCAAATACACTTTTTGCAACAGCACCATAATATATCAGTATTGTCAGCTATGGTTTATAGTTGAGAAGACTGAGGCCCAAAGAGGCTAAATTTTAAGTAGCCCAGGATCACACAGCCAGTGAGAATTCTAGACTAGAAATTCTCATTTCAAAAACCTAGTACTCAGTTCTTTGTTTCTTTTTTTTTTTTGAGTTGGAGTCTCACTCTGTCGCCCAGACTGGAGTGCAGTGGCCGCTCCCGGCCACCGCATCCTCGACCTGCTGGGCTCCGGCGATCCTTCC
>NW_007274652.1:0-496 GCF_000164805.1 Carlito syrichta | reverse complement strand
GTTTATGCAACCCAAATCCTGAAAGTCTGAGTTTCAAGTGTAATGCCTTGCATTCCCGAAGCAAAGTGTACAGAAATATATTTGTTTAAAAAACTACATTTCCAGCTGTCCTTTAAAAGAAGAAAATGAAAATAAAAGAAAAACCCACACATATGCATGCACCAAACCAAAGATGCTGAAGACCCTCTGCCAATCAGCATTTCTATAGAGACATTCTTTCGATGATTAAAACAAAAACTCCAGCCAGGCTCGGTGGCTCAGCCTGTAATCCCGCGCCTTTGCGAGGCTGAGGTGAGTGGATTGCTGGGCAGGTGAGACCTCATCTCTACAATAAATCAAAAAATTAGCCGGGTGAGGTAGCGTGCGCCTGTAGTTCCAGCTACTTGGAAGCCTGAGGCGGAAGGATCGCCGGAGCCCAGCAGGTCGAGGCTGCGGTGGCCGGGAGTGGCCACTGCACTCCAGTCTGAGCGACAGAGTGAGACTCCAACTCAAACAA
>NW_007274651.1:0-622 GCF_000164805.1 Carlito syrichta | reverse complement strand
CTTTTCATGTCAAAAAAAGGATTAACCTAGAATAAATATATACAAGCAACATGTTCTGTGCTAAGCCAGTGACAAAGAAATTCCTTAGTGCTTCAAAACAAAGTTCTGTCAAATCCCCATTTTTTACAAAGAAGCATGAAGGTCTTTCACAATGGTTCAAACTGTATTTATAGTAACAGGGTAAAGACTTGAGATGAAAGCCAAAAGGATTAAAGTCAAAGCTCCATTTCCACGGTTATGGTTTTGATTTTGATTGTGGTCTGATTGTGGGATACTCTGAGACTCTACAATCTTAAAAGAGCAGATAAAACAGATGAAAATTCATCTGGTTTGGGAGCAGACTACAAATTAAATGATAATGCTCAAAGTGTAACAACTACAACTGCAGAAGTCTGTGGGGGCGGGGAGGAGGCAAAAGGCTGAAATTTCTGCAATTGACGCTAGGAGGAAAGAAAAAAACAAGGGGAAAAAAGATGTGCTATCACTGTTTTTAAATGGCAACCTGCTAATAATCATTGCATTCCTGAAAACATAGGCAAGTGATACCCACCATTCCTTTCTATGTATGATAAGCAAGCCCACCAAGCATAAGCATTACATATCTCTTGAGAAAAGTGAGACA
>NW_007274649.1:0-612 GCF_000164805.1 Carlito syrichta | reverse complement strand
GCCTGCAGACAACAGCATAAGATCCACACCAAAAACAGGCATATATCAGTGTGCATCCATCATACACAAGACGAGACAAACAGACAGGCAGACACCTAGTCCCACATGAATACGCCCCTCACCCCAAATCCCTGTTGGACACGCCATGCAAACTCACATAGAATGTTTGACTCAGAAGTGCCAAACATACACAAAGACAGTACGCAGAGCTATTTAAAAATTCGAGGAGTGGAGGAGTGGGAAGTGCACGGTAATTGCTACACCCAGGTCTCCTGAGCAGCAGAGACTGGAGGGAAGAGACCCCAAGAGGTTCACACTGGAGACTCACTGCCAAGCCCATTGAGCACAGTCCTGGGAGAAGTTTCCAGGGGAATCCTGGTTTGGGCTCACGGAGAGTGTCGCTACACACCTCCGTGCATGCGCGGGCACACACACACACACACACACACACAAACACACGGGTGAGGGACGAACACACTCCCACAGAATTAGAAAGAGCAAGAGCATGGCGAGCAAGTGGTAGCTGGGGAAGGAAGTTGTCATCTCTGGTGCCATAGGCAGCTGCCAGGAGAGCAGTGGATCCTGTAGACAGTGTGGTTGCTGGGTTGGGGG
>NW_007274648.1:0-564 GCF_000164805.1 Carlito syrichta | reverse complement strand
TCCTTGACACAGTAGATTATGCCTTTGTAGTCTGTACTCATTTCTTGACTGTCTATTTATATGAGTTCAGTTCTTTATAAAACTTTGACTTCATCTTGCCTCTAGACTTCTCTGCATGTTGTTTCCTTGGCTTGCAACACTCTCCATGATCTCTTGTGTTTTGTTTCTTCATACTCATTTTTGTCACAACTTAAAATACATTGTCTATGAAAAGCTTCCATGAACTTGAGACAAGGTTATGCTTGTTCCCTTGACATATGTTCTCATAGTGCCCTGTAATTTCTTTACCATAACACCCATCGCATTTTAATGTTACCACCTAGCTATCTGTATAAGCTCAGGAGAACAGGACCAGGTCTGCTCTGGAAACTAATATAGGGCCTAGTAGTAAATATTTTTAGGATGAATCTATAAATATCCTCCAAAGCAGAGTTGTGACTATTTTAGGGAGTTAACAGACATGGTGAATTAATAAGGTGTCTGCAGAAAAAATGTGTTGTGTATCAGTTGTCCCAGGCAAAAACTACTTAAAACTGGACATGCATGAATGACGTGATACAATTT
>NW_007274647.1:0-606 GCF_000164805.1 Carlito syrichta | reverse complement strand
GGGAACCAGCAATCATAGGTGGGAGGTCCAGGACTCAGCGGAGTCTAAGAATATTACTTAAAGGAGAAACCACGGGAAAGTAATGACTATAATATAACATATCCAAAGAGAGAGCTTGACCTTTTTGAACTCGATGAACTTTTGTGGATGCTCTAGGTGCTCCCTGGATTAGTAAAGAGATACATCTCCTTGACTGGGCTAAATATCCTTTTTGAGAGAACTCCCACTGAGGAAGAAAGTTAAGGAATTTATGTCTGCTGCGTAAATGCAGGGCACGTAGTTGCTTGGAGCCCAGGATTGGATGCCAAGAAAGAAAAAGAAAATGTAAGCCTGGCTTGGTGGCTCAGCCTGTAATCCCGTGTCTTTGGGAGGCTGAGGTGAGTCGATTGCTTGAGCCCGCGGGTCCGAGACTCGCCTGGGCAACTTGGTGAGATCTTATCTCTACAATAAATAAAAAAATCAGCCAGGCGTGGTAGTGCATGCCTGTAATTCCGGCTACTCGGAAGGCTGAGGTGGCAGGATCGCCAGAGCCCAGCAAGTCGAGGCTGCAGGCGCCGGGAGCGGCCACTGCACTCCAGTCTGGGTGACAGAGTGAGACTCCAATTC
>NW_007274646.1:0-564 GCF_000164805.1 Carlito syrichta | reverse complement strand
AGACTAATTATAGAAGTGACTTTGCAATATATGATATAAAAAGAAATGAGTTTGCCAAAAATGAAGTGGAGTAGAATGGAATTCAGACTCTAAAGACTTGAAAGTTCTTTAGCATCTGACCAATATTGTGATCTTGAAAAGCCGCTTTGGAGACCTTAACTTTTTCCTGCCAAAGGTATCATGAAACAAACACATAATATTTTCAGAATATACAATTTGGGAGAAGATCTGAAAGATGTTTTGTATAAGCACACAGACACACATGGTGTTCCTTAAGGTTGAGCAGAATGGGTGGGGGAAACAGATTTACTTATAGGAGACATCATAATCCAGGGCAGGACCACAGTGAGAGACAAGGATGCAATGCCCATTACTGTGCTAAACAAATGAATGATGTCATCAAGTAAGAGGAGAAAGAAAATAGTACAGATGTTAGCAAATTCTTGAAAGTTGGACCTGGAATTCAGAGGAATCTAGAATATACAGCTTTCTAACTGTGTGATATTGGTCAAATTTGTAAACCTCTCTGAATCTCAGTTGCTTCAGATGTAAAACAGCCAATAA
>NW_007274645.1:0-414 GCF_000164805.1 Carlito syrichta | reverse complement strand
GTACAGGCATAAAATGCATTTACATATACATGTGCGAAGATGCACCAAGTCAAGTTGGGATCATGCTTACATGTTATTTGTTACCTGCTTATGTAACATTACAATATACTTAAATATTTTGAATGTCCTTGGATGCAATCATATTTTAAGTAAGGTATTATGAGTTGCAGCGGTTCGTTTCTGTGAGTAAAAAAAAAATTCTTGATCGGGTGTGGTGGCTCAAGCCTGTCAACCCAGCACTGTGGGAGGCCGAGGCGTGAGGATAGCTAGAGCCCAGGAGTTCAAGACCAGCATGGGCAATGTGGTGAGACTTTGTCTCTACAATAAATCACTAAATTAACCAGGGGTGGTGGTGTGTGCCTATAGTTCCAACTGCTCAGAAGGCTGAGGCGGAAGGATTGCTGGAGCGTGCCA
>NW_007274644.1:0-775 GCF_000164805.1 Carlito syrichta | reverse complement strand
GGGCGACAGAGTGAGACTCCAACTCAAAAAATTTGAAAGAAAAAATTTAAGCCAACAGGGACTATGAGGAAGTGATATACTGAACTTCAATACCCATGTGTTTGCAAAATGACCTCAGCATGAGGCAATAGGAAGGTACAAGTCCATTGTGTTTTGTGAGAACCATGTTTAATGACTGAGACTGAACATAATCTGATGACTAAGATTCATTTTGCAGATCTGTGTGAAAAAAATTAATTTAAAAATTCACATAAAAAACTTTACAACAGTTCCCTACTGTACCCGTTGAAAGGTTGTGACAATGACAATGCTACGGTAATAGTAAATAAATAAAGTAATTAGTGAGGCAGAATAAGCTCCAGAAGCATAATATCATGAGTGGCAGTCCCAAAGAATGTTTATAACTTGACAACAAACAGGGCTATAGATTGGCACTGTTACATTCTGAAAAAGCTTCTACAACACAGAAAAACCTATCAGGAAATTAAATGTAAAGAAAAAGGTCTTTCATTTCCTCATTGAAAATTGATGTTCAAAATATGGCAACTAGATCATAGGTAACAACTTAAGATGCCAGAATAGTCTAGAAAAAATGTACTCCATTTCTATTCCTTGCTGTGCACGCACATTTCCCATTCACTTGACTGAACAATGCAGTTAGGCTTATCTGTTTTATTATATTTGTAGCTGATTTTACAGCCCAGCTCATCATTAAAACTATCTCTGTCTGAATTCACATACTCAAACACCTTCCCAGTAGTCTTATTTCATAAAT
>NW_007274643.1:0-723 GCF_000164805.1 Carlito syrichta | reverse complement strand
AAAACACAGGTGGGGTCGGTGGCTCAGCCTGTATTCCGCACCCTGGGAAGGCTGAGGTGAGTGGATTGTCTGAGCCCCGTGGGTTTGAGACACGCCTGGGCAGGCAAGACCTCATATATACAATAAATCAAAAAATCAGCCGGGCGTGGTAGTGCGCGCCTGTAGTTCCAGTTACTTGGAAGGCTGAGGTGGAAGGATCGCCGAAGCCCAGCAGGTCGAGGCTGCGGTGACCGGGAGTGGCCACTGCACTCTAGTTTGGGTGAGAAAGTGAGACTCCAACTCAAAAAAAATATATTAAAAAACACTTTAGGAAGTATTAATATTTAAAACTCCAGTTCCGCTGGACTCGATGGCTCAGCCTGTAATCCTGCGCTTTGGGAGGCTGAGGTGAGTGGATTGCCTGAGTCCAAGGGTTCGAGACCCGCCTGGGCAAATTGGCGAGACCTCATCTCTACAATAAATCAAAAAATCAGCTGGATGTGGTAGCGCATTCCGGCTACTTGGAAGGTTGAGGTGAAAGGATCACCAGATCCCCAGAAGGTCGAGGCTGTGGGGGCTGGGAGCGGCCACTGCACACCAGTCTGGGCGACAGAATGAGACTCCAACTAAAAAAAAATAAAAAATAAATAAATAAATAAAACTGATCAAACACTCAAATGAGATGAGGAGGATACTGTAGCTCACAGGTCATCAATTCCTCTTCTCTGCATATTATAGGAACAC
>NW_007274642.1:0-567 GCF_000164805.1 Carlito syrichta | reverse complement strand
TACTGTATCTTTTTGTCACTCTCCAGGTCATTTAGAGCAGATATCAAGTACTTACTTGCAGCATACGATTACAAGATTAAGCCCTCTACCATCATTTAAAAAAAACCAGCAACAAATGTTACTTTCTAGTTCCAAATTAATCTTTGGGGAAGTGCCTTTGAGTCCCTGGCATCATAGCAGTTGATTTTTGTTTTTCTGGACCATATTGACTTTTCAGATTTTTTTTCCATTTGATAGTTGCCATATGCATACATATATATTCATATATATATGAAGTAATTTCAGCAAGGTAAATTTTGCAGCTGCCTGCCTATCTTTTACTCTATGGTTTTCAGTTGCTCGTCCACCTATTTAAAGCAGCCATTGAGTATTTCCCTGTCTCTTCATCTTCTATCTCATAATACCTTACTTTGAAAGAGTCTAGGCAACAAGTTTCCTGTGATGAAATAAAGTTAGCTTCTCACTACAAGGCTCCAATGATTCCCCTCACTGCCACTGTACAATGCAGCATTTAGTATCAGGGACAAGGACACTGGAAGCTGGCCTGAGGAGCCTCCCACAGCCTCC
>NW_007274641.1:0-557 GCF_000164805.1 Carlito syrichta | reverse complement strand
CTGAGTATGATGGACTTCAAATCCATCCAAGGTGATGTAAAGTTCCATATATTCGTCCTTCTTTATGACTGTATATTATTCCATTGTGTATATGTATCACATTTTTCTTTATCCAGTCCAGAAATGCACCATTTCAAAGTGAGTGATGCAGTGGCATTTGGTACCTTCATGGTGGTGTGTGATCATCACCTCTCTCCAGTTCCAAGATTTTTCCATCACTCCAAGTATACTGTTCCTGTTAAGTTTCTTCTCATTCTCTCCATCTCCCAACCCCTGGAAACCACCAGTCTCTGCTCTGTTTTCAGGGATCTATCTGTTCTGGTCATTCCATGGAAATGGAATCATACAATGTGTGACTTCTGTGTCTGACATCTCTCACATGGCTTAATATCGTGGAGGTACGTTTATGTTATAGTATGTACCAGTAACTTACTCATGTTTATGGTGGAGTGATGTCCCATTGTAGGGAGGTACCACAATCCATATCAGCTTTTGAGGCCTCAGTCTTGAATAAGTTCAAGTGGCATTTGCCATATATGGGACAAAAGATAGAAACC
>NW_007274640.1:0-526 GCF_000164805.1 Carlito syrichta | reverse complement strand
AAGGCTCCACAGGCTGGCTTCCCAGTGTCCTTGGCCATGATACTAAATGCTGCATTGTGCAGTGGCAGTGAGGGGAATCATTGGAGCCTTGTAGTGAGAAGCTAACTTTTTTTTCATCACAGGAAACTTGTTGCCTAGACTCTTTCAAAGTAAGGCACTATGAGATAGTCAGAAGATGAAGAGACAGGGAAATACTCAATGGCTGCTTTAAATAGGTGGACGAGCAACTGAAAACCATAGAGTAAAAGATAGGCAGGCAGCTGCAAAATTTACCTTGCTGAAATTTCTTCATATATATATATGAATATATATGTATGCACATGGCAACTATCAAATGGAAAAAAAATCTGAAAAGTCAATATGGTCCAGAAAAACAAAAATCAACTGCTATGATGCCAGGGACTCAAAGGCACTTCCCCAAAGATTAATCTGGAACTAGAAAGTAACATTTGTTGCTGGTTTTTTTAAAATGACGGCAGAGGGCTTAATCTTGTAATCGTAGGCTGCAAGTAAGTACTTGATATCG
>NW_007274639.1:0-663 GCF_000164805.1 Carlito syrichta | reverse complement strand
AAGAAAACAAACCCTTGAAAAATGAAAAATGAGTAATGTTGGAAAAATCGTGAAGAAAGAGGCATTGCGTATGTTTATCCTGTTAGAAGTGTGAGTTAGGTTTTAAAATTGTGAAACGCTTTGGGGTTAGCTGTACATGTGCTAACAGCCTACAGTATAGAAACTGCAATCTTAGGAATACCTTTGAGAGAAATCATTCCCCTATGTAATGAAAAGACATGGACTATAACAGTTATGTCCTCATAGTTTCTTAGCTACGGTCTCAAAACCATACAAATGTTCATCCACAAGTTTGAAAAACATATTTGAGGGTCATCAGAAAATGACGAAAAATGAATAATGTACATTAACATGGTTGCATGTAGAAAACCAAATTTTTATCAAAACCAAATTCATGCTTACCATGATATGACCTCATGTACTGCGATAAAAGAAGTAAAACAAGCTACTTTTTTGGAAATACATGCAACTATGCTAAAATGAGGTTAAAATATAATACCCTGATAATTAACTTAATATTTACCTTCACCTAAATGCCAGAAATTTCGTTTCTTTAGCGAGATAGTAAGCATAAAAAGAACAATTTTATTATGATCTTAGTAGGCTTCCTCTATTAAAAACTACAGGTTATATGACTGCAAAATTAGAGAATGTAATTAAGAG
>NW_007274638.1:0-667 GCF_000164805.1 Carlito syrichta | reverse complement strand
TAAAATTCCATAAGTTAATCAATGATTTTTGGAAAAATTTGATCCCTAGATTGCACAGTAACAATTCAGCAATGACACATGGAAATAAATCAAGAAGACACAAGTGTTATGGAGCATTGTTCTACATTTCTACAGACATGTTGAACGATCTTTTATAGATTTGGTCTATTAGTTCCTTTGAAAAATCCTCTTTGACTTATTCACTTAATTCAATAATAATCAACCCTAACTTAATATGAGGCACTGCAACAGTAACTTGATAAACCATTTGCAAAGAGGATAAACAACAAATTATAATATATTGTTATAACTACAAAGTGCTTTAGGAGCAGGTAAAAGCTTCTCAAAGGAAGCTGAAATCTGAAGAAAACCTAGAAATTCACCAGATTTTAAAAAAGTGGAATGGTGCAGAGACAGGATTATACAAAGAAAGGGAACCACATATACAAAATCAAGGCAACATACAGATAGCATGATAAATTCAAAGATGTAATCATATTTTAATGTGAATGGAGTTTAGAATGTCAGTCACAGGAAAATCAAGTAATGAAACAGAGAAGTATGAAGAAAACAGATCAGAGTATGAAAGAAGATAAGTCTATATTCTTGGAATAATGGAAAACTGTTTAAAGGGCTGTATTTTGTTTTGTTTTATACAGAGGTATGA
>NW_007274637.1:0-609 GCF_000164805.1 Carlito syrichta | reverse complement strand
TCAGCACCCGGTGGTGCCCTTTTGCTGAGGTGATGATGAGAGAGGCTTGTGAGTGTATTGGGATGTGGCCCTGGTCTCGGTGATGGGTGCGGTGGACGGCCCCGTGGAGATGTAGGTGTTTGATTCTGAGCGCACTCAAGATCGTGGGGGTCTGTTCCACCCTATCCCTTCCAACCCTCTCCCCTCACTTCCTCCCTCTAGAGTTTCACGGCACAAATGGGAGGAGAAAGGAGCAATTCGGAGCACAGAATGATGGGGGTAAGCTAGCTTGTGAGTGGACAGTTAGCCCCAGCTAGGCTGTTGCTAAGAAAAGAGAAGGTGAGAAGAATAAATGTACTTCCAAGGAATTGGACGATAGACTTTTTCATTGTGTAAGGAATTTCTGTGTGCCCCTGCTGCCGTGTGTCTTTAAGGATACATTGCTGGGCATAATGACACAAAGTCGTTTTTACAAAGTTGTGGTTGCCGTGCAGTGGTTATGTGGGCAGTCAAGCAAAGAAGATAAATCAGTTTCAAGTGTCTTACTCGCAATCTTTGTAAACTCTAACACTGCAGCTAGATCACACCATGCCTACACCAAAGTATTTTTGAAATTTTAACCCAAATAAG
>NW_007274636.1:0-744 GCF_000164805.1 Carlito syrichta | reverse complement strand
ATATTCATGCACATCTAGAAAGTTGTTAATGTCACTGTATTTTGAAACAAGGTCTTTGCAGTTGTCATTAGCCAAGGATCAAGAATAGATCATACTGGATTACATTGGGTCCCAATGCCAATAACTAGTGTCTATAAGAAAAGTAGAGGACAGAAACAGAGAAATAGGCCTTGTGGAGTTGGAGTCAGAGACTGGAGCAGCTGTAAACCTAAGAAACTCAAAGGTTGCTGGGAGCCACAAGAAGCTAGGAAGGAGCAAGGAAAGATGCTTCCTTGACAACCACAGAGAGAGTTACATTATATAAGTATTTAATTGATATGAATTAAATTCTATACCAGACAAAAATAATTTAATATCACATGACCTATAAGACATACAACTAGCTTATCTGGAATTATCTGAAGAAAGTGTCTCTGCTATTATCTTGAAGAAAAAATTTTCTGTTAGAATTATTCAGAGACAATATGGTACATACAAAATTATGAAGATGATATTCTACAGGAAATTTAATTTCTATTCATGCACAAAATTGACTCTACGTGATTTTCTTTTTATATGATGACTGATTTTAGAACCTTATTTAGCATCTATGAAAAATGCAATCCCAGTGAGTGAACTGAGTGCATTTGACAGATATTGTGCTGTTATTATTATTATTATTATTATTATTTTGAGTTGGAGTCTCACTCTGTCACCCAGACTGGAGTGCAGTGGCTGCTCCCCGCCACCACAGCCTTGACCTGG
>NW_007274635.1:0-750 GCF_000164805.1 Carlito syrichta | reverse complement strand
GATATGGCATTGCATTTGTCTACAGACATGGTCCTTTGGTCTTGCATTGTTAAGGTTATGTAGGTGGCCCAACTTGTGTGAAGTCACACAGACAATATTAGCTGTGTATCACAAGAGACTGGCTCGGTGCCCTTTCAACAAGGCCCTGGGAATCCACCCAGTCTCGCCAGAGCAGGCTTGAGGAAGTCCAGCAGAAGGAAGTAATGCGAGTGTGTGTGAGTGTGTGAGTGTGAGTTCACAGGACAGAAGGGTTGAGCTGCAGGGTGGGCTCGTACACAAGTTACAAAGGTCACCATGTCTGTGGTTTTAAGCCAGGGCAGAACAGAGGGAAACAGGCGGCACAACCTGTATGGGGTGGGCAGCGTCCCATGAATTTGGGGGAGGAGGTGGCATTTTAGGGTGAGGGAGGATGTCTCGTGAGGGTTTAGAGTGTGGTTGGAGTAGGGGACAGTGGGGAGTTTGCGCAAGCAAATTTGCACGCAGCCTCCCATTTCCCATGATGTTAAATTGTACTGTGAGAAGGGCCAAGCAGAGCATCTCCAGAGCTGTCACAGTCATGGCCAAGGATCCCATTTTGTTGCTGCCCCCACCAGCTCCACCCCACTCCCTTGCTGTGTCTTCCTGCTGTTATAAATTGGCCAAAAGAAACCTGACTGCACACAGCAAGGGTGTGTGGGTGTGTGTGTGGGTAGGGGAGGTGAACCAGAATGTGTTTTAGGGTTGACTTTGTAAAGATTATTTGACTGTAAG
>NW_007274634.1:0-385 GCF_000164805.1 Carlito syrichta | reverse complement strand
AAAAGAAATACGTGATTATATTATTGTCATGAAATGAACTAAATGACTTTTGCTGTTTTCTATTTTTTGTGTGTGATAACTCGTTTGTTACAGAAATGAAGTAGTCCTTAAAATGTAATAGAACTCCACTTTAATATCCCTTGTCTTTGCATAATTTTGACAAATATTTAACAGTTTGATAGTCTTTTAAAATCATTTGTTTTATTTTACAAATATTTTATATTTTTATGAGTTTAGTCATTTTACTAGATTCTAAAGTACAGTAGTTTTAATGTTTATGATATCTTTTAATGTCCATTATGTTTAGAGTTATTGATCTTGTAAAACCTGAATGCTATTTATGCTTCTTTTTTTTTTATTTTTTGAGTTGGAGTCTCTCTCTGTC
>NW_007274633.1:0-553 GCF_000164805.1 Carlito syrichta | reverse complement strand
CAAGGACACCACTAGCACCTCTTTGTTCTGCCTAGCATTGGATGGCTAGTTAATGCTTATGAAATGAATGAATGAATGAATGAATGAATGATAAGACAGGCTGTTGAAGAGAACTGAATTATCTACAGAGATCTTTTAAAATTATTCTCATTGCTTTCACTTAATATTTTTTATATCTATTTCATTATGATAATTAAAGATGAAGGTAAGGAAGTATCTAAGATGAAACTTTTGAATAATGATCTGGTTCCTGGAAAAAGATTGAAGGCCAGATATAGAGAATTATTAGGCCAGCACTGTACATCTTTTGGTAAAGAGTTTGCCAATAAATAAAATTTTCAAATATTTTCCCATATTTTATACTTTTTTAAAAAATAAAAACAAACTCATTATTCTAAGGCTGTGTTCAGACAACAGATGTCCAAATTTACTCTAACTTTAAAATTATGAGTGATCCATCCTCAAACAGCTTGTAGATTTCCTGCTAGGGTACCCCATTTCCACACTTTTGTGACCCTAAATAACTCCCCATTGAGAACTGATTTTGAGTGGT
>NW_007274632.1:0-626 GCF_000164805.1 Carlito syrichta | reverse complement strand
AATGGTGAAATTTTATTTTATTTTTGAGTTGGAGTATCACTCTGGAATGCAGTGGTCGATTCCGGCCACCGCAACCTCGACCTGCTGGGCTCCAGCAATCCTTCCGCCTCAGCCTTCCAAGTAGCTGGAACTACAGGCAAGCGCTACCACGCCCAGCTAA
The DNA here is from genome assembly GCF_000164805.1 of Carlito syrichta. Classification (NCBI taxonomy): domain Eukaryota; kingdom Metazoa; phylum Chordata; class Mammalia; order Primates; family Tarsiidae; genus Carlito; species Carlito syrichta. Next base: position 466 of record NW_007274632.1, on the reverse strand, counting down.
TTTTTTGATTTATTGTAGAGATGAGGTCTCGCCAAGTTGCCCAGCCGGGTCTCGAACCCGCGGGCTCAGGCAATCCACTCACCTCAGCCTCCCAATGTGTGGGATTACTGTCTGAGCCACCGAGCCCGACTGTATTTTATTTTTTAAATGTGGGGTACATGTGAGGATTACCATGTAATTAAGTTGTATACAGGTATGGTTTGGACTTCAAGCAAGACTTCCTTCCCCCTAGTAGTAGACATGGTACCCAATCGGTGGTGGGTACCCATTTCTCCCCACAATCCCTCTCTCCTTTAGCAGTGCCTGGTGTTGTTTGTGTTTGTGTGCCCAATGTTTAGGACCAGTTTATGAGCAAGAAAATGTGGAACATTATAGCACTCAGTAAATAATCTTTCAGTAACAGGACAGAATTGAAGAACAAAAACTGAAAGAGGCATGAGACTGGTTTCTAGTCTTACTGCTAGAA
>NW_007274631.1:0-469 GCF_000164805.1 Carlito syrichta | reverse complement strand
AGGAAGGGAGAGAGAGAGAGAGAGAGAGAGAGAGAGAGAGAGAGAGAGAAAGAAAGAGAGAAAGAAAGAAAGAAAGAAAGAAGGAAGGAAGGAAGGAAGGAAGGAAGGAAGGAGGGAAAGAGAGAGAGAGAGAGAGAAAGAAAGAAAGAAAGAAAGAAAGAAAGAATGAATGAATGAAATTCATTCTCCTGCAGTCATTCTCGCCCGAGTTTTCCCCCCACCCCTCCAACATGATTGGGTGTCCCAGACTCAGTACGTTCCAGTCATACCCCCCCACAATGATTGCCATCATTTTGGTATGGGTGTGTCTGAGGGTCCGAGATTGAGTTCCCGCTGGCATTCGATTGGGAAAGGAGAAATGTGGCGCAGGCAGGCCAATATTCTGAAATGACAACGAGGACCTTCGAACGGGAAAGGACAGGGTCACATCCCTCACCCCAGGACATTTCTTCACCCCAATCACATTTTT
>NW_007274630.1:0-676 GCF_000164805.1 Carlito syrichta | reverse complement strand
GGTTTGTTTTTACAAATGAATGCTTTATCTTGTAACAGACTATGGAAATTGTCTGAAGCTGTTTACAGAAGCAAGAACTTGCAATTAGAGCATTTTACTTGTGAAGGCTTGTGAAATTGTTTGTAATCCTTTTTTTTTTTTGAGTTGGAGTCTCACTCTGTCTCCCCAGACTGGAGTGCAGTGGCCACACCCGGCCACCGCAGCCTCGACCTTCTGGGCTCCGGCGATCCTTTCGCCTCAGCCTTCCAAAGTAACTGGAACTACAGGTGTGTATTACCATGCCCGGCTAATTTTTGGTTTATTGTAGAGATGAGGTATCGCTAGGTTGACCAAGAGAGTCTCGAACTCGCGGGTTCAGACAATCCACTCACCTCAGCCTCCCAAAGGCGTGGGATTACAGGCTGAGTCACCCAGCCTGGCTTGTTTGTAGTTCTTTAACTGCCAGATCAAGGCTTTCCCTTTCTTAAGTTGATTTATTTCTTTAGGATAACCTTTCACAAAATGATTGGGGGCATATATACCGTGAGGCAGCCTTACCCTCAATATCATCACAAATCAGCTAGTAGAATTATTTTTTTGATATGACTGAAGAGTTGATTAAACCTACAACCTTTTTATGATTAAAAAGTGTTATGCATGAAATGCAGTTGGGGATGGATGTCTAATCACTCTATTG
>NW_007274629.1:0-687 GCF_000164805.1 Carlito syrichta | reverse complement strand
AGCCCAGTAGGTTGAGGCTGCGGTGGCCAGAAGCGGCCACTGCACTCCAGTATGGGTGACAGAGTGAGACTCCAAATCAAAAAAAAGAAGGAAATGGAACCCCATCCCCTGTGGGTGTTTGAATCATAATCCACAGCCCATTCATTCCACAATCCCTTCCTATTGTAGCTCTCCTCTATAAAGAGCAGTTTGGGACACCTAAAATAAAAATAGAAATTTATTTTTTCAGTTAATCACACAAATGTGCAAGGCGTAAGAAGAGTTGGATAAGGAAATATGGCCCCTGCCCTGAAGAAGCTGATAGTTGAATAGGGCCACAGACATTGCTGCATGCAGGATGGTTGTGTGCGTACAGCTGGCCCTGCATTTCCCTGGGTTCTGCATCTGTGAATTCAACCCACCACAGATCAAAAATATTTGTTGAAAATCATGTTTGTATGGAACACCTGCAGACTTTTTAAAAAACTCTCATTCCCTGAACAATACAGTATAACAGCTATTTGCATAGCATTTATACTGCATTAGGTATTGTAAGTAATCTAGAGGTGATTTAAAGTATATGGCAGATTCATGTAGATTCTATGGAAATACTATGACATTTTATACAGGAGACTTGAGCATCTGCAGATATTGTTTTCTGTAGGAAGTCCTGGAGCTGATCATCCTCTGTGATACCAAGGGATGAAT
>NW_007274628.1:0-756 GCF_000164805.1 Carlito syrichta | reverse complement strand
TCAGGCAATCTACTCACTCAGCCTCCCAAAGAGCAGGATTACAGGCAAAGCCACCGAGCCCAGCTAGTGTTCTATTTTTAAGTAGACCTGATATTTAAAAATAGCTCTGGCAGTAAACCTTTGGTCTCAAAGTGCCTAGCATTCCCCATGAGTGCTTTTATTACTATAGCTTACTTTGTAGTAAAGTTGTAATGACAGTTGTCATCAAAAGGCTTTCATGAAGTCTTTGTTGATCTTTAAATGCTATACATGAACTATTGTAAATTTTTAAGATCTTACTTTGGAAATTCCCATCTCAACAGTTTTCATAGGGTTAACCCTTAATATAGTAAACAATACCAAAACCAGCATGTGTTTTATTTTCCTTAAGTTTCTCTTATCTCTCAAATATTTGTTGAGATTCTCTCATGTGCCAGAAAATATATTCATTAGCTCCTGGATATGCAATGATAAACAAAATAGGCTTGCCCAGATATATGTGAAAATTCCTAGATACTGTGTTTACTAAATAGTGAATAAGGAAACACATGAATAAATACGATATTAAATTTTTGAAAAGTATCATGAAGAAAAAGTATGAGCAGGAGAATAATGAGGATTAGGGTCTGCTTTAGAAATAGAAAACAAGTAAGCCCAAGACTTGTCTGAAAAGTAGAAGCCAAATGGAAGAAAGAAGTTGTGAAGCTGAGACATGGGAAACGTCCACTTTTTCTTTGTGGAGTGGATAGACAGGATAAGAATACTGAAGTGGGTATG
>NW_007274627.1:0-624 GCF_000164805.1 Carlito syrichta | reverse complement strand
GAAAATTTTCTATTGCTTAATGAAATCACAGACTCTTTTTTATATAAAAATGTGGGGGACAAATTCAGGGTTGGGTATACAAACGTTGATTATGCAGGTACCCTTGTTGATGAGGCATGCCGCTCCCTCCCCTAGCAGTTTCCCTTAACTGCCAATCCCACCCTCCTCCCCTGACAGTTTCCCACTACTGCCAATCCCTTTTCTATAGTATTATAATTGTTCAAGGACTGCTTATGAGTGAGAATATATGGTACTCTGTGACATTTTAACATTGTAGCACACACGTATTTGTGGTGATGTTGTAAACACATCTATTGTGTTGCAGCCATAAAAAAAGCATAGCATGTGCAATTATGTACAGTACATAACACTTGGTAATGATAAATACCTATGCAATAGGCTTATGTATTTATGATGCTAAACATTTTATTCTTATTTTAGAGTGTACTTTTTCAACTTATGTAGAACAGTCACAGGCAGGTCCTTCTGGAAGTACTGAAGGAGATAGCTCCATGCACATTACTGTCCCTGAAGACCTTCCAGTGGGACAAGATGTGATGGTGAAAGACAATGATATTGATGATCCTGATCCTGTGTAGGCCTAGGCTAAGGTGTGTTTGTGTC
>NW_007274626.1:0-739 GCF_000164805.1 Carlito syrichta | reverse complement strand
TCTCTTACATCGGGGAGGTGAATCTTCTTCTCTCTTCTCTATAATTTACTTTCTAAAAAACTATATCATGCTATCTAACTTCTGTACAATTTTTTGCATCTTTCAAGAGTCACTGGATTGCGCACCACAACACCGGTGGGTCTGATCTAACATTTTAAATTCCCCTACCAGGATTCTCAACCTAACATTTTTAGTGGTCCCACGGAGATTCTGGCATCTAACATACATATTGTATCCACTTGTGAGGAAAGTGACTCCATTTTTCAGAAATCAAAGTGGAAATTTAGAAAATAATGCAAACTCTTCAAACCCAGAAACGCTTTATGTTTTCAAAGAGTTCCGCGAAGTCCCATGTCCAGTCATTTATATCAGTTTTCAGAAGTCCACTTACCAGACACCCTTGGGTGTGTCTTCAGTTCTACCCTTGACTAGTCACAATGCATGACATTTTCCACCAAACCGTATCTGCTGTTCACCCTGCCTACTTAATAAATACCTGCCCTGTCCCAGAATGTAATACGATAGCTGTAACTGTAGAGAAGGTTTGCCTGGGCTCCCTGCTTCAGAATTACTTCTTAGACTCCCAAAGGAATGCCACCATCTTATTTACATTCCATTTCGGTCCTTGAAACAACACCACAAAGGGGCATCAATCTGCTTGTCATTCCTACTTGGTCCTGAGAGCAACACCACAAAAGGGCATCAACATGCTAATCATTCCTACTCGGTTCTATTCCAA
>NW_007274625.1:0-615 GCF_000164805.1 Carlito syrichta | reverse complement strand
CGATCCATGAGCATGGGATATTTTTCCACTTGTTCATGTCGGCTTTGATTTCTTTGAGCAGTGTTTTGTAATTTTCATTGTAAAGGTCTTTCACGTCTCTGGTCAGGAAGATGCCAAGGTATTTCATTTTTTTTGTGGCTATTGTGAATGGAACTGTGTTTTTTATTTGGGTTTCTGTTTGTTTATTATTGGTGGGGAGAAATGCGATTGTCTTTTGTACATTTATTTTGTATCCTGAGACTTTGCCAAAGGCTTTTATCAATGTAAGGAGACCTTTGACAGATTCTCTTGGGTTTTCAAGGTACACCATCATGTCATCTGCATAGAGAGATAACTTGACTTCCTCTTTTCCTATTTGAATACCTCTGATTGCCTCCTCTTCTCTGATTGCTTTAGCCAGGACTTCCAATACTATGTTGAACAGGAGGGGAGAGAGTGGGCATCCTTGTCTAGTTCCAGTTTTCAGGGGAATTGGTTCCAATTTTTGTCCATTTAGGAGTATGCTGGCTGTGGGTTTCTCGTAGATGGCTTTTACTATTTTGAGGTATGTTCCCCGTATGCCTAGATGTTCAAGGGTTTTTATCAAGAAGGGGTGCTGGATTTTATCAAAAGCTT
>NW_007274624.1:0-753 GCF_000164805.1 Carlito syrichta | reverse complement strand
TCAGGCAATTCACTCACCTCGGCCTCCCAAACACGAGATTACAGACTGAGCCACCAAGCCCGGCCGAGAGGGTTTTCTTAATGGGGTGAAGTGGTATGGCATTTCTTCAGGCTACAAAGATCTTAGCTAACAGGTCTTGAGTAAGTCACAGGTTCACATCTTAGTGGCTATGAGCTTTTATGTCAGTCTTTTACCTTCTGTGAGCCCCCAGCACAGGTGTTCATGGTTATCTTCCCTGAGTCCACTACTGGAGGAATCCTGTATTGGAAAAGAAGAGCCCAGAATTGCGTAGAATGAACTGTGCCATGTACAGAGGGCATGTCTAGGGTGTTCACTGGATTCTTGCTCCCCAACCCATAGGCTGAGGACTCTGTCCGATGAGATAACAGGCTTTATGGCTATCACAGGGTGAATTACATATCTGATCTATGGTGGAGCTGGCACTTGAGCCTAGGAGCCATTGAGGTTGGGTGGGGTCAAAGGCTTGGTGTTGATCAGCCTAGAACCAGCACCCCAGAGAATACAAGTAGAGAAGGGAGGTTCTCCTTGACTAGCTTGAGATGCTGCCCCAAAGTTTGGGGAATGGATTTTGAACACACAAGGTGACAGGTGTCCACTGTAGCTTTACCAAAACATTCCTCAATTAAGCCTGAGGCAAGTTCCTGTTCAGTTCCTGTCACTGGGATTCTCACCCTGCCCAGCTGTCCTCACCAATCTGCAGCCCATTGTTGTCTCCAGTGGCCATGGCCCAGT
>NW_007274623.1:0-708 GCF_000164805.1 Carlito syrichta | reverse complement strand
AAAAGAAACAAAGCAGGAGGTATCACACTTCCAGACTTCAAATTTTACTATAAGGTTACAGTAATCAAAACAGCCTGGTATTGGTACAAGATAAAGGTACATAGACCAATGGACCAGGATAGAGATTCTGGAAGCAAAGCCTCAATTCCTTTACCAACTCATCTTTGATAAAACCTCCAACAACAACCACTGGGTAAATGGTACTGGGAAAACTGTCTGACCACATGCAGAAGATTGAAACAGGATCCCTACATCACCATACACAAAAATTAACTCTAAATGTATCAAAGACCTAAACGTAAAACCTCAAACTATAAGAATCTTAGAAAACGCAGGAGACAGACTTATGGAAATTGGAACTGGCAACCAATTCCTATTCAGAACCCTAAAGGCAAATATCTCAAGACATAAGATAGATAAGTGGGACCTCATCAAACTGATGAGCTTCTGCAAAGCAAAAGAAGCCATCAAGAGAGCAAGGAGACAGCCCAGAGAATGAGAAAAAAATATTTGCCGACCGTATATCTGACAAAGGCCTAACATCTAGGATCTACAAGGAACTCAGATGGGGTGAAGGAAACAAACAGCCCCTTTCAAAAAGACAAAAGACATGAATAGACACTTCTCAAAAGAAGATATATGGGCAAACTGGGCTCGGTGGCTCAGCCTGTAATCCCGCGCCTTTGGGAGGCTGAGGTGAGTGGATGG
>NW_007274622.1:0-479 GCF_000164805.1 Carlito syrichta | reverse complement strand
GATCAGAAAGTGGCAGGATGACCCACATTCTAGCCACCGCATGGTTGCCTTTCCAGCTGGGTGACATGCGTTTAGTGGGGCAGTGCGGGTTTCAGGGCTGGGGCACCCACCACCCCAGGCTGCCTGGGGTGCAATTCCTGCTCCCCTACCTCCCTGGCTGTGTGGCCTAAGCCAAGTGACTTCACCCCTCAGAGCTTTGGGCTCCTGACCTGGGCAAAGGGACTAAGAACTCACTGTGGCTGTCTTCTAGGATATCTGTGAGTTGAGGAGGGATGCAAGGGGACCACAACCAATGCCGCAGCAGCTGACATCTTTATTGTCACTCCTGGATGTCTCTGTCCCCACCCTCGGAGCCAGGATGGGATCATTCTGCCAAGGAACCACTCTGAGTCTCAGGGAAAGTCCACCAAACAAACAAATGTCTTCCAGAATTTACTTGTTTGAGTAGGAGTCTCACTCTGTCGTTCAGCTGGTCTCGG
>NW_007274621.1:0-665 GCF_000164805.1 Carlito syrichta | reverse complement strand
AAGTTGCCCAGGCTGGTCTCAAACCCTTGGGCTCAAGACAAATCCCCTCATGTCGGCCTCCCAAAAGTTCTGGAATTACATGTTGAGCCACCGAGTCCAGCCTATATATATTTTTAATGTGTATTCCTTCAGATAAACTGCATGTCCAATTCAAAACACTTTAGGATGGCACGGAGTTCAGTGATGTGCTGGGAGAGTTACATCCATATGATGGCAACTCCCTATTCTGGAGCAACAAGGTCCACACTACTTAGTGAGAAGGCCTCTTGCAAGGTGTGGTTCTGAGTGGATCACGTAGGTTTGCTCATGTGACACTCTCAGCAATGGTGTGCTGCTTTGATCCCATGTTAGGTATGGAAACTGAGAAAAACAAAAAAGCAAACCCACCTAATTTGTAGGTGGTATTTTTTGGGAAACCAGGCAGTTTGGCTTCACAGTCTCTGTTCTTAATCCTATCCTATATGAGTTTTTTGTTCATTCTTCTTTTTTTGTCCTGTCCTTAATAGAGTTTTTAGCTGGTTTTTGTTTTCCTTCTAAGTCTGGCAAAGTTCCCATTTTATTTGTCTTGGTGTGTTTTCCCTCTTGTCCTGTTGGTGCCAGGAATGATGTTGTTTTTCTTTACGTTTTCTTTCTTTCTTTCTTTTCTGAGTTGGAGTCTCACTCTG
>NW_007274620.1:0-532 GCF_000164805.1 Carlito syrichta | reverse complement strand
GACTCTCCACACCTGCAGGCCTGATCACTGCATCGCTCACTGCCTGTGAGTTCTTGTGGATGGGTTGGGCATGATCAAGGCTTGTAATTCATTTTGCAGGTTTTCTACCCCAAGTACACAGGGCCCCTCCTTTCACCAAACAGAGACTTAAGCAGATGAAGACAGTGAAGTACCAGTAGAGCATTTTCTAACACCTCTCTTGTGCTGGGTTCTCTTGCCTTGTTCTCAGAGATGGAATTCTGAGACTCACCTCAGCAAGAGAAATGGGACCTCCAAATGCCACCTGAGCTATGCCTCCTGTGGACTTCTAGCTGTGGCACCGTGTGATATGACATCTCAGGTCACTCACAGTCTCTGAAATGCTCAGTTATGTTCATCAGTACCAGATACATACAAGCTAGAAAATTTTATGGGCAGATTTTGTACAGTACAACTCATTTACCTTTGGTTAAACAAGTTTGACAAGCTGTCTTCCAACTGCATTTTCCAGAACTTCTTTGAGAGCCTTGAAGCTTATAAATCATTCCTGTAT
>NW_007274619.1:0-418 GCF_000164805.1 Carlito syrichta | reverse complement strand
CCCCCACCCACATACACACACACACACACACACACACACACACACACACACACATGGGCCAGGGGCGAGCCCACTCCCACAGAATAAAACAGCAAGGAGTCAGGCAAGCAGTCAGTGGTTGGGGCAGGAAAAGGTCATCCCTGGCGACAAGCGTTGGTGCCAGAAGAAGAGTGGGGCCCCACTGGTGGTGTGGCTGGTTGGTGGGGGATGGTACCTTCCAGAAGGGCAGCCTCCGCCCAGCTGTGATCCTTCTACATCTTATCTTTCATGTTTGCATCTCATTGATGGTTCTGATGATGATGTGGGGCCATCCAGGGTGTGCCTTAGGTTCCAGTCCGAACCCACAGACCTAGTGACCCTGTGTGGGGGGCAGGGTGAGGGTGCGGTGGTGGGGGGCAGGGTGAGGGTGGTGGCGGCG
>NW_007274618.1:0-668 GCF_000164805.1 Carlito syrichta | reverse complement strand
ATTTAAAAAATATTTTTCCATTGTGCATAAATGTGTTAGTGAGGGTTTGATCTGCATCTTCCCCCCTCTCAAATTTTTCTTTTCTTTTCCTTTTCTTTTTCTGTTTCTTTCTTCTTTTATTTGTCATTTTTCTCTTTATGTGTATGTGAATGATTGAATGTTTATCTTTTGATTTTGTTGTTGTAGTTTTTGTTCTTTCATCCTTCTGGGTCTTTTTTATATTCATTTTTTATAGTTTAAGGGATATGTCAATAAACGTGTGAAGGTTCGACCTTAACCCTCTTCCTTTTTTTCCCTTCGGTCTTTCTGTTCTTTGTCCCTATTCACATTGTGCTATGCATGTATGTGTGTGTTTAGTTTTCTTGGGGGTTGTTTTACTGCTGATAGGTTTGTTTAGCTTCGTTGTTATTCCAGTTTCTTTTGGAGTGTGTGCGTATGTTTATTGATTCCATTCATTTCCCCTTTGCATCATCCTATAGAGTGATAGTCGGGAGTGGGTCTCAGGGAAGAGGAGAAGCTATTCAGTAAATAATGCTGGGAAAACTGACTGATGACATGCAGAAGATTGAAACAGGACCCCTACATATCCCCACACACAAAAATTAACTCTAAATGGATCAAAGACATAAACGTAAAACCTCAGAATCTAAGAATCTTAGAACATGCAG
>NW_007274617.1:0-563 GCF_000164805.1 Carlito syrichta | reverse complement strand
GGATTTGACTGAGAAATATTCAGGAGTTCATGGTCCAGAGGCACAGGCTCACTAAAAGACTGAGCACTCCTCGGACTACTGAATGCTTTCGCTCTCCACCACTCCTCACCATCTTATTACCAAAGGCTTATTAACACCAACTTCTTTTACCTAGCACATCGTGTACAGCTATCAATAAAATTACAAGCATACTAAAAGGCAAAAAGAAACCCTCCAAAACCTGAAGAGACAGAGCAAGCCTTAGAACCAGATTTAGCTATGGCAGAGGTGCTGCAATACCCAGACTGAAAATTTAAAACAATTATGTCAAAGCAAGATATACAAAAACATTGAGATAGTTCTGAAAGATGTAACACACATGTATGAGAAATCTAAGAAGGAGAGCAAAGAGGGTAAAGAACAGAATAAATGTTTTTAAAATAATGACAGCGATTTCCTCAAATTAACGTCAGACACAAAACCACAGATCCAGGAGGCTCAAAGAACACCAAACAGCATAAATGCCAAAACAAAGCAAAACTACTATACCCAGTCCTATCATATTCACATTACAGAAATTAGAG
>NW_007274616.1:0-772 GCF_000164805.1 Carlito syrichta | reverse complement strand
TTTTTGATTTTAATAGCTGAAGGGTATTTTGTCTGAAATAAGATCGCTACTCCTCCTTTCTTTGTATTCCATTCACTTGAAAAGTTTGTCTCCCATCCTCTTACTTTGAGTCTCTGGGTGTCCTTTCTAGTGAGGTGAGTCTCTTTAAGGCAATAGATTGTTGCCTGATGATATTTTATCCATTTTGCCATTCTATGCCTTTTCAGTGGTGCATTTAGTCCATTCACATTTAGGTTAATAATTGAAATGCAAGAGTTGATCCCTGTCATAAGGTTCTTACAGAGTTGTTCCTGTTTGTTTGTTGTCTTTCTTTGGGTTCTGGAGTTGGCTCATGTGTGTTTTTAATCTTTTGCCTGTACTCTTGTGAAGAATGTTGTTGTTCTTTTTTCTTTTTCTTTTGTGTTCAGTACTTTCTTAAGTGTTTCTTGTAGAGGTGGTCTGGTGGCAGCGTAGGTTCTTAGGGATTGGATATCTGGAAAAGATTTCCATTCTCCCTCACTAATGAAGCTTAGTTTGACTGGGTAGGTTGTTCTTGGTTGAAATTGTTTATCTTTTAGAACTTTGAAGATAGGGCTCTAGGCTCTCCTAGCCTGAAGGGTTTCCATGGATAAATCTGCTGCTATTCTAATTGGTCTTCCCTGGTGGGTAGTCTGGTCTTTTTCTCTTGCTGCCTTTCGCAGCAACCAGGAAGGAACTTGAGTCTATAATACTGAGTGACCTCTCACAGAAACAAAGATCTGAGTATCACATGTTCTCACTCATATAATGAACG
>NW_007274615.1:0-434 GCF_000164805.1 Carlito syrichta | reverse complement strand
TGATGAATTCACCTCCTTCCAAGAAATTCAGCCATCAGTATCAATGAACAGAACAACCTCAATCCCAGGACAACCCAACACTCCTTCCTGGTTACAGCACCCTCAAAATGCCCTTGTGTCAATAACTCCAAGAGAGAGTTTTTCTTTCTCTCTCTCTTTTTTTTGAAAACAGGATTTATTTAGAAGACAGAAAAGCTGCCACAGTAGGAGGGGACCCAAGGGTGTTGTGCAGGGAAGAGTTTTTCTATAGGGATGTTCTTGGGTTGTATACATAATCAGTATATTTTTTCTCAAACAATGGTGCCAATGTTTCTGTCACACTGTAAACACAAGCGTGATCTGTGGACCATGTTTGTGGTGGACAGGACTGCCAAGATGATTTTTAGGACCCAGTACAAAATGAAATTTTGAGGACCCTTGTTCAAAAATTATTA
>NW_007274614.1:0-412 GCF_000164805.1 Carlito syrichta | reverse complement strand
GCTGAGCCGCGGAGCCCGGCGTAAAAACCTTTTTATCTGGAGTTCTCGGCCGGTTAGAAATCACAGGACATATACGATTTATATATGTACGTATTTGTTTATTTACATAGATAATCGCATATATATGATAATCACATATAGATTTTGCTATAACAGAGTCGACATTAAAGTGACCGATGTCTGCTTCCTTTTGTCCTTTGTTGTGTAACTTGCCTTGGTTTGGGAAGGAGGATAGCACAGCTGACACAGAGACACTGTCATGCCTGTCCGTATGGTCACGGCCCCTAGAGAAGGGCATGGCCGGGGCGCGAGCGCTCCTGTACGGTTCCAAACCCGTGTTCGTGAGAGCTCGTGAAAAGCGTGCTTCCCCTTACCACCTAAGCACTCCCAGTAAGGAGCTTCAGGAGATCCT
>NW_007274613.1:0-866 GCF_000164805.1 Carlito syrichta | reverse complement strand
CTTAGTGCCTCGCCCAGTCAGCCCACAGCTGTCTGATGTCTTCCCTGGAGCTGCACGCTGAAGTGTAGCTCAGCTAGAGCCTTCAATTGCCACTAGTTTCCAACACAGTCCACAGAGGGCCACCAGTTAGGAAATAGAGAGAGAGAGAAAGAGAGAGATATCTCGCATGTCTCGGCGGAACCTCCCAAAATATTAGGGTACGGGCGGACCGGGTGAGGTTCGAGAGATGCAGGGAGGCGCGCAGCACTGGCGGGACTGGCAAACCAGAGGTGTGTGCCGGCAACCCAGAGATCCGAGTAAATAGCAAATAATTGCGACACACAAAAAGATTAAGAAAGAAAAGTTATTTAAAAATAAATTAGAGAGAGAATGAGAAGGAAAAGAGAAGATTCAGCTCCCCAAGATGGGGAAGGGGGACCAAAGCCAGGAAGCATGGCGACAGCCAATACTCAAAGAGAACACGGCCACGCCAGACTCTAGCAAGGCAATGGTTGCCTGTGGTTGTTTCCTTTTAACCATTCCCCTTGATGGGGGAAGAACATTAGGGTGACTGGGTGGTGGTCTGCTTCCACGTCATCACAAAAGGGCAGGCAAGTGCAGCTACTGATGATGTCAGATGATGGACAGCAGGCAGATGGGTGGGTTAGTCACATGATTGCTGCCATGGTGGGGCTTATCTGTGTCACAAGTTCACAGAGGTCTGATTAGCTTAACCTGAGGGGGATTTCCTGTAAGAGGCTTGTTAGACATTTGCAATTCACAAATTCCTTGACCAAAGGTGGCTGGTCATTTGGGTTGTCCTGATATTGTATCTGAAGGAGATATGCCTAGGGGGGATGGGATAAGCTGCTGTTTGTCCTGCAGTA
>NW_007274612.1:0-774 GCF_000164805.1 Carlito syrichta | reverse complement strand
GGGAGAAATGAGGAAACTGATCTCATTTGTTTTAATCTCTCAGTGACCAGCTATATTTCATGAAGCCTGGCCCATGGGTTTTGTCACAGGGCTTTGTAGAATGCCTCTTTGTTTCAAGCACAGACCATGCTGACCTTGGACTGCAACAGAGGGCAGAAACCATGAGAAGTGCCCCACACTGTGACTTTTATTCCGATTGTCTTTAGATGTTCTCACTTGGCTCAAATCAGGCTTCCCAGAACACAATCTTAGGGTGGGGTTTACAATGAGAGCAGAATTTCTTCAGAAAGATTTACCCTATAAACCTTTTGCATTAGGTATTCTCACTGAGCTTGCTCTCGTTCCTTAAAATGTTTTTATTCCCATTCCTTTCATCCTTCGTTCAGCTCTCTAGGTCAGATGTGGCCTTCCTCTCTGATTTTGCTTCTCACACACGTTTAGGGCCTAAATTGCCACAAGCTCAGTGGTTTGAAACAACACAAATGTAATGTCTTACAATTACGCAGGTCTGAAGTCCAATGAACATCTTCCTGGGCTCAAACCAAGGTGTTGGCAGAGCTACAATGTTTCCTGGAAGATTCGCTAGAGGGCCACTTGTTTTCTTACCTTTTCTAGCTTCCAAAAACTCCCCACGTTCCTTGGTTCATGGCTCTTCCCCGATCTCCAACGCCAGAGACACGGCACCTCTCTGCTGCCTTCTGTAGTCATAGCTGCTTGGTGACCACAGCTGGGGAAGGTTTTGAGGACTTGTGATTGGGTTTGGCCGACTTGGGT
>NW_007274611.1:0-348 GCF_000164805.1 Carlito syrichta | reverse complement strand
CTGTCTCTTCCCCAGGTATGAACTCTTACTGGGGTGTCACAGTCAGACCTATCCTGGAATGGAGTTCTCCTATTGTGAGTGATGTCCAGGCTCCACCTGTGTTTGTCCCTCCCAGTAGTGGTCCAGCTGTGTGGGTCTGACATTCAGAGGATTGCTGGGAAGGAGGGGGTTTGTGTCAGCCCAAGACTCACCACTGATCTCTTTGGAGTTCTTCCTCCTCCCTCCTGGCCACACGCTTTGTCTCACAGCTGGATCAGGGTAGGGGATGGGGCGCCTGGAACTCAGCACTCATCAGGTCCCTCTGAAGTTTGTGCTATCAGGATATTGCCTTTGGGCCATGGTCAAGCC
>NW_007274610.1:0-584 GCF_000164805.1 Carlito syrichta | reverse complement strand
GCGGCTCCCGACAGTCAAGTATATTTCCCTTTGCTACAACTTTTTTAAAGGTACCAGTGTTGCTCTGCTTCTTGGAAATTTGTCATACTCTGGCTATAATGATGAGATATAAAGATATATCTTTTGTGTGGCAGAGATGGGCTAAACACAGTTACAATTATTCCTTTCAAAGATCAACCTGAGAAAGCTTTTGATAAAATACAGCATCCCTTCTTGATAAAAACCCTCAAACATCTAGGTATAGAAGGAACATATCTCAAAACAGTAAGTGCCATCTACAACAGACCCACAGCTAGCATATTGCTAAATGGTCAGAAACGGGATTCATTTCCCCCTGAAAACTGGAACAAGACAAGGCTGCCCACTCTCACCCCTCTTGTTCAATATTATGTTGGAGGTCCCGACTCAGGCAATTAAACAAGAGAAGGAGATCGGGGGTATCCAAATAGGAAAAGAGGAAGTCAAGTTATCCTTCTTTGAAAATCCTAGGGAATCTGTCAAAAACCTGCTTGCACTGATAACGGAAGGTCTCAGGGTACAAAATAAATGTGCAAAAGAGAATTGTATTCCTCTACACCAACAAG
>NW_007274609.1:0-731 GCF_000164805.1 Carlito syrichta | reverse complement strand
ACTCAGTTATAAGGTATTACGTGAATCATAATAGGTTATAGTATAACTGACAGTTAAGTCATTTAACTAAACTTATAGATTATGGTATAGTGTTAAGTTGATAATATTAATTGTTAAAAATATTGGGAGTCAGTGAACTTGGATTGAACCTAGAGTTAACTTAGAAAAGTTTTTTGTATTAATCAGGGTATAGAACAAAGAGTATAATATGAATGATTCATTGAACATTATGGAAAACACTTTGAACGATTTGTATTGAAATTGTGCACCTGTGACCTTAATGTAAGCACGGCAGGCATCATGGAATTCGAATTGTTTGCTTGGAAATTGCAGATCTCGTGGTGGTCTTGTGATGCATAGTTTGTAAAGCACGGAACTTGTACGCCCCTAGCAAGTGATTATCACACTGCTGGAGGGTATAGAAAATGGTATATAAGTTGGAAAAGGTTTGAATAAAATTGGCTTCAGTCCTGATCAGACTGTTCCCAGAAGAACTGCCTCTGAGTGGTCTCTTCTCGTTGTCCAGATTCTCTGGTGTGGGTCCTAACCCACCCTTGGTCAGTGCTGGTCACCGACATCTCACTATGACTGTTTCATAAGCAGCAAACAAATCTATCACAAGCAACCCATAGGTAGAAGACATAATGTGGGTGAAAGCGTAGGGTCTGCTAGTGCCTTGACTCCCTTCCTAAAAGTAGGAAATTTCCCACTTTATGAGTCTTCACATAAGG
>NW_007274608.1:0-680 GCF_000164805.1 Carlito syrichta | reverse complement strand
AAAATTGTGCTTTCCGGTTATACGCTTTTTACTTTTATTTTTTTATTTTTTGAGTTGGAGTCTCACTCTGTTGCCCAGGCTGGAGTGCAGTGGCATACTCACAGCCATCCCAATGTTGACTTGCCAGGCTCAGGCTATCATTCTTCTTCAGCCTTCCCAGTAGCCAGAACTACCGGCTTATGCTACCACACCCCGCTCGTTTCTTGATTTATTGTAGAGACAGGTCTCTCCAAGTTGTCCAATTGGGTCTCGAACCCACAGGCTCAGGGATTCCACTCACCCCAGCCTCCCAAAGTACTGGGCTTACAGGCTGAGCCTGGCCTGGTTATACACTTTAAACAAGAACAAAATAAACATATATTAAATTATAAGACTAAAAAAATTAACTCACAAAATGTTAAATGCATCTTCTTCACGACTGTCAAAGGAGAGAAGACTCTGCTGGGACTTAGTTGCACACAAAAATCAGTGTATTTGTTAGGATGTCTTTGCTTACAAGGAAGAGAAATCTGATTCAAATGGGCTTGAACAATACTTATCACCTCACACTTCTGGAACTCCATGGGTAGGTTGGGCTCTAGGCGTAGGACAATCAGGAGCTAGGGCTCTTCTCCTGGGCCCTTCCCTTCTTGGTTTCCGATTGACCCTCACCTTGTTACAAGATGGTTGTCAATAGAAAC
>NW_007274607.1:0-531 GCF_000164805.1 Carlito syrichta | reverse complement strand
TGGAGACAATGTTCTCAGCTCTTTGTAAATATACGGAAGAGGCTTTCTCCTGTGCCTGCCTCCTCCCTGGGCCACGACTCAGACACCCGGGACTGGGATTAGGGAATTTCACTCTGGGGCATACTGCTCCTCTTCCTCCCTGGTCCTCTATCTTCCAGTGCTACTGAATCTGCATTTAAACCTCAGATCAGAAACAAACCTACACTCTCCTCCATGTCAGGCAATGAGACCAGAGACAGACATCATAGATATCTGGGCTCAGCCCTCAGTGACCTTCTCTGCCCTTCCTCCCTCACATGAACCCATATGGGGGATTCTTCCTATAGCAGGTGCTAGTACCTGGCCCTGAAAAACCTCCTGCTGGGCAGAGTCCTCCACCCCTGACTCAAAGCTAGAGTGCTGTCTAAGTGACATTAATGTATGGGAGGTAAGTGGCTTAGTTATCTCCTGAGCATTAGGTTGCAGCCAACCAAATGAGCAAAGGACACTTCTTTGGGAACACCCTAAGAACTTAGTCACACTGACTGGAAT
>NW_007274606.1:0-377 GCF_000164805.1 Carlito syrichta | reverse complement strand
TGAATGTGAATGGACTAAATGCACCACTGAAAAGACATAGAATGACAAAATGGATAAAATATCACCAGGCAACAATATGCTGCTTTCAAGAGACCCATCTCACTAGAAAGGACATACACAGACTCAAAGTAAGAGGATGGGAAACAAATTTTCAGGCAAATGGAACACAAAAGAAAGGAGGAATTGTGATCCTAATTTCAGACAAAATGCCATTTAAGCTATCAAAAATTAAAAAAGATACAGAGAGCCAGTACATAATGATAAAAGGTTCACTCCATCAACAAGAAATATCTATCCTAAACATATATGCACCCAACATAGGTGCGCCAACTTTCATAAAGCAACTTCTAGGAAAACTAAAGAAAGACATTGACTAT
>NW_007274605.1:0-682 GCF_000164805.1 Carlito syrichta | reverse complement strand
TATTAGTCTTAAAATAACATATGTTGGGAGGTGGTATGTATTTACAGAAAATATGGGCCAGGCATGGCGGCTCATGCCTCTAATCCCAGCACTTTGGGAGGCCCAGATGGGAGGATTGCTAGAGCCCAGGAGTTCGAGACCAGCCTGGACAACATAGTGATATCTTGTCTCTACAAAACATCAAAAAGATTAACCAGATGTGGTGGTGCACACCTGTAGTTCCAACTACTCAGGACGCTGAGGCAGAAGGACAACCTTAACCTGGAGGTTACAAGTGAGCCATGATCGTGCTATTACACTCCAACCTGGGTGACAGAGTGAGACCTTTACAAGAAAGGAGGGAAGGGGAGGTGAGGGAGGAAAGGAAGGCAGGA
This sequence comes from Carlito syrichta, assembly GCF_000164805.1. Classification (NCBI taxonomy): domain Eukaryota; kingdom Metazoa; phylum Chordata; class Mammalia; order Primates; family Tarsiidae; genus Carlito; species Carlito syrichta. The sequence continues at coordinate 308 of NW_007274605.1, read as the reverse complement.
AGAAAGAAAAAGATCAGAGCTAAAAGAATTTGTCACTTACTATGCAGTTTCAGAAACAAAAGTGATCATTGTTAAAAGTAAATAAAGGTCGATTTGCATTATACGTTCATAAGCAACACAAAACGTCAACAAGCATTACTAACAGAAAACAGATTAAGAAAGTGGTTTCTGTAAACAAAGCAACACGAATAATATTGTTACAGACAACAAACACTGACTGCACACACCCAAACGCCAGTGTTAATGGTGTTTATTATCTCATTAGTTGTCATGAACCTATGATGGAGAAAACCTTCATTATCTACCTG
>NW_007274604.1:0-684 GCF_000164805.1 Carlito syrichta | reverse complement strand
AACTATTTAATTCAGGTATTTAAGTCAACTAGCTAACTAGCTAAGTCAGACCAATTAAGTCAGCTACTAAGTAGTTAAGTCACCTACCTAATTCAGCTAGTTAAGTCAGCTTTCTAATTAAGTCAACTGGTTAAGACAGCTAGCTAACAAGTTAGCTAACAGTTTAAGACAGCAAGTGGAATCAGGTAGTTAGCTAGTTAACTAACCGGTTAAGTCAGCTGGTTGAGTCATCTAGCTAGCTAGTTAGCAAACGGGTTGGGTCAGCTGGTTGTGTAGGCTAGCTAGCTATTTAGCTAACGAGTTAAGTCAGCTGCATGAGTCAGCTAGCTAGCTAGTTAGCTAACGGTTTATGTCAGTTGCTTGAGCCACTAGGAAGCTCGTTAGCTAAGGAGTTAAGTCAGATGATTAAGCCAGCTAGCTAGCACGTTGGATAATGGGTAAGATAACTAGGTAGCTAGCTGGTTAAGTCAGCTAGATAGCTCCACAGCAAGCTATTTAAGTAAGCTTGTTAGCTAAGTAGCTAGCTAGTTAGCTAAATGTTTAAATCAGCTGGTAGCTAGGTAGCTAGCTAGTTAGCCAACTATTTAAGTCAGCTGTATTGCTAGGTAGCTAGCTAGTTAATTCAGCTAATTAAATCAGCTGGCTGTCCAACTGGCTAGCTAGGTATCGAGGTAGTTAAGTCAG
>NW_007274603.1:0-767 GCF_000164805.1 Carlito syrichta | reverse complement strand
TTTTAAATAGCTCTGCGTACTGTCTTGTGTATGTTTGGCACTTCTGAGTCAAACATTCTATGTGAGTTTGCATGGCGTGTCCGACAGGGATTTGGGGTAAGGGGGGTATTCATGTGGGACTAGGTGTCTGCCTGTCTGTTTGTCTCGTCTTGTGTATGATGGATGCACACTGATATATGCCTGTTTTGGTGTGGATCTTATGCTGTTGTCTGCAGGCATTGTTCTCGGCTCAATGGTGGTGTGTACATTCCTCATACATGTGTGCAATTCCTACAGCATGTCTTTCGGGTGTGTTTGTGTGTGTGTGTGTGTGTTTGTGTGTGTGTGTCGGTGTGTGTGGGATGTTGTGACAGTGTCATTTGATTGCAGCGGGAAGATGAGAAGAGAGTACAGCTAGCTAGTATTGTTGGCTTCCTGGGTAGTGCTACTTCACTACTTTTACTTTTCTTAAACCTTTGAAGCTTCCGATTTTCATGGAAAAATGTCTCTAGAGTAATGCTGGGTGGCAGAAGGTTGTAAGCAGCTTTCATGTGATGCAGGTATATGTGTGGATAATTCTTTTGTTTTCCATTTTCTTCCTTTAAAGGACAGCTGCAAATGGATTTTTAAAAAAGGATATATCCATATAGTATGCCTCGGGAATGCAAAACATTCTATTTGGAGGTAGGTCTTTCAGGGTTTTGGTTGCAATAATTAAATATTTATTCACCAACTTACTCTCTGTTGTAAATTGGCCAAAGGAAACCTGACTGTGGACTCTGATCTTC
>NW_007274602.1:0-724 GCF_000164805.1 Carlito syrichta | reverse complement strand
TATTTTACACAAAACTATTGATGAGTCAAAGATTGAGAGAATGATGAGCCTTCACTCTTCAAGGGAATGTTGGTGCCCGCTGATTACCTAAAGAGGTTACAATTATGAAAATGGCTTAGGTAATCCTATGATCGCAAGACACAGAGTGAAGTAAACACTAATGACGCCACTGGATGGAAATCAGGGGGAAAATCCAAATCGGTTTACTGAAAAGATCTAAAGAAGGCTTTTATTCTCAGTGAAGTGTTCTAATGCTTTCAAATATAACTTCCACATTACTTCCCATAATTTCAAAGAAGGCCAATCCTATCAAGCTTTCCCATTTTCCTTTCGTGCTGCTCCTCCCTATTTCCTCAACCACAATGGGTCGAAGGGCCCACTGTCAAGAGATTCGAGCCTGTGTCCTGAATAATTAGCATACATGGGAGTTCAAATGTCGACTGAACTTCTATGGCAGAATAGCATAGAATAATAATACAGACACTTGGACTTGAATATGTTGTATCTTTGGCTCTTGTGCCAGCATGAGCTCCATGGAGCTCTTTCACACCATTACACAGAAGAAGGTGTGAGGTCTAGGAGCTACGCCTGATCCAGTGAAGGCTGCTCTTGAGAGCAGTGCCCAGGAAAGGAGGGACCTGGAGCCATACCAGACTGACAGTCAGTCACCCTGGTGTCATGGAGCAAGTTCCGCGGAAGGACCATGACCCGAACGGGAAGCAGG
>NW_007274601.1:0-787 GCF_000164805.1 Carlito syrichta | reverse complement strand
CAAGACCCAAAGACCCACCAGGGAAGTTTCGAGATGCTGCATCTGAGCGACACTCCAGTACTAGTAACTAGAGAGAATATGGGCATCCAAGAATGCAGGCCTTTCATCCCTAGTCAAACGGTAACATCGGGGCTCTACACATTAATCTTATGGCGGAAACTCTTTCCTGCAAAATGTATTCCCAATTTTTAAAAAGTAACTTTATCTTACAGTCCTTTTAAATCTACAGCTAATTATTGAATCCATATTGGTACATTATTGTTATTAACTAAAGCCCAACCTGTATTCAAGTTTCCTCAGTTTTTTCCTAATGTCCCTTTTCCATTCCAGGAGTCCATCCAAGATCTAAATTACACTCAGTCATCTTGTTTCCTCAGCATCCCCTTTGGCTGTGACCATTTCTCAGACTTCTGTTGTTTTGGATGACCTTGATCCTTTTGACCTTTCTGAGGAGTGCTGCTCATGACTTCTGTGGACGGTCGCTCAATGGAGATTTTCTGGTGATTCACTCATCATTGAACTGGGGTTAGAGGTTTTTCGCTCAAGTATTTTTCATCCCCAACTTTAATTCCAAATTGAACAGAAGTGATTGAAGTCTGTCAATTTACATTTCCAGAAACTAGCAAGTGGTTTTCTGCTCACCGTCCAATTAAGACACTGCTTTGGAATACACCCAACAATTTCTTAAGACCATGATCACCACCATCAAATACATCAACTCTTACATGTGTCAAGTATATAGTACCCAACACAGCCCTAAAGTTGATAGTTACGAGCTAATCTTAGT
>NW_007274600.1:0-390 GCF_000164805.1 Carlito syrichta | reverse complement strand
AGAGATACCCAAAGCCTCATGAAAACCAAAGCAAATATAATAAAATCACTTAAAATGCTTGACTGGCACATACCATGAAAAGGTAAACATTCTAGGTGACTGCATAAAAGTTTATTGTCACCAAAACTAATAATAAAAGACCTTCGATTTTATCAATGAAATACATAACAATTGGAAAATGCTACACTACTACTTTCATAGTTGTGAATCTGAAGACCATCATCAGAAAACTAATAGTTACCTGACAAGCCCACCTGTCTTCCCCCAACTCAAGAGAAGCATTCATGTGCACATAACATGGAATTCTATCCTCTTAAAAAAACATTATTTCAGCCGGGCTCAGTGTCTCAGCCTGTAATCCTGCGCCTTTGGGAGGCTGAGGTGAGTGGA
>NW_007274599.1:0-455 GCF_000164805.1 Carlito syrichta | reverse complement strand
AATTCCTCTTCAGAGGCATAAATACACATGCCTTAAGAAGTAAGTTAAACTAGTGGGATCTCATCAAATTAGTATAGTTCTGCATAACAAAAGAAAAAATCAGAAGAGCAGGGATACCACAAACAGAATGGGAAAAACAATTCTCCACCTCTGTATCTGTAAAAAGGCATAACATCTAGGATCTATAGGAAACTCAATCACTAAGAAAAATTCGACAAACATTCCCTTTGAAAAGTGTGCAAATAAGTGACTGGACAGTTTTCATAAGAAGAGATATGGGCAGCCAAGAGACACATGAAAATTGCTCAGCGTCACTCATCCTCAAAGAAATGCATATGAAATCACTTTGAAATACCACATACCCCCTGTAAGAGTGGCAATCAGTAATAAAACAAACAATAGAATATGTAGGCCAGGATTTGGGAATAAATAAATGCTTCTACACTGCATGTAGA
>NW_007274598.1:0-413 GCF_000164805.1 Carlito syrichta | reverse complement strand
CAACCCCCCAAAAAAGCCCCAGGCAGAAGAGCCAACGCTGATTACAATGACAAAGAAAGGGTGAAGAGACTCGATATCTGAACAATAGGACCCCTCCAGGGCAGGGGTGGTTTCCTAGGCAACAAGGGAGCGAGGGGAGGTGGGAGTGGCAGAGAATACTCGGAAACTGGAAAAAAAAAGGCACAGGGAACGCCTGCCACCTCAGGCACTAGAGTGGGAGGTGGGGGTGAGAGGAACGCCCGCGTCCAGGGTTTTGAGACCAGCCTGAGCAACTCTACACGGAATCAAAACATCTGCCGGGCTCGGTGACGCACGTCTGTGGTGCCAGCTACACGGAAGGCCGAGGCGGAAAGGTCACTTGAGCCCAGCAGGACACCCAGGCTGCGCTGTCCGGGAACGTGACACCGCCCTCG
>NW_007274597.1:0-625 GCF_000164805.1 Carlito syrichta | reverse complement strand
CCCAGAGAAAGGGCACACCCACCCTTAGGAGAGTAGGGTGGGATAACCCTGTTAAAGGCACATATGTGAATAGGATAAATGTCTGTGATCCACAATTGAAAACACACAACCCCTCTGTTTCTTGCTATATCACAGACACATCACTTACTTTGTCTTCCACATTGCCTCTGAGCTCATGGTCACCAATCTCTGAAGGGCACTTGGCCTCCAGCTACTCAGAGGATAATGTGGGGAAGTTTGGCTGCCCTTTCCACTGCACTGGATTGGCTTCAAGTCAACAGAGAGAATTCGAGGCAAAGGCACAGGGTGTGTTGGAGAAAGAAGAGGTAAATAAGCATCTGGTTCATCAAGGGCCGAGGACATGCAGTGTTTGAAGAGGCCCAGCTCTATGCACCTGACCAACAGTGCTATCATGGTTAATTGGAAGATGATGCCATCACAAAACTCCAGTAGTGTCAATGAGGTGTCTTCTCAATAGAAATCCAATCTGATGGTATATTTTTGAGATGTCCTACCCCTTAAGATTGTTTATCAGAGCTAATTAATAAAATAAAATAAAATAGCAAAAAAGCAAAATGACCTGGAAGTGAACCTCAACTTAGCCATTTGGCTGCTGCGTGCCTGT
>NW_007274595.1:0-655 GCF_000164805.1 Carlito syrichta | reverse complement strand
TTTTCTACATTTTATTCATAAACATTGTCCCTGGTTTCCTGAAGAGGGGACAGTGAACTTGAATATCTGGGAAAAAGTGGGGGAAGAAATAAGACTGTATTATACTCAACATGGGCCCAAAAAGGTGCCACCTAATGTTTTTCTTTATGGAACTTAATCAAAGATGCTTTAAATCTCCAGCATGATTATGAAAAATTTCCTTCCAAAAAGGCCATTGATAATGATGAGGATGATGAAAAAACTTTTCCTTTCACTGCTGCCTCTGTACCTTCAAGTTATGATGATAAATTATCCCCACAAGACACGGCAGTTTTGGAGAATTAAGCCACAAATTACCTTGGTAACAACTACCTTAATAACACTAATCTACCTCTTCCACTGGTCCCTCTACATAAGGCAGAGGTAAGAAAGCTAAACCTTATACCCGGCAGTGCCCCTGCCCCTCCTTTTCTTTTTGGAATACAGGCTGCTCGAGCAGAGGCAGAAAAGGAAGGAGATTTCAGTTTATCAGCATGTTTTCCAGTGGCTATTACTGATGTTGATGGAGTGGGCCAAGTGCAATGGGAGACTTTACCTTACAAGTTGGTAAGAGAATTAAAAGAGGCCAGTTCACAATATGGTCCTTTGGCTCCCTATACTCTTACTATTTTAGACC
>NW_007274594.1:0-527 GCF_000164805.1 Carlito syrichta | reverse complement strand
GCTGACTTTGTCTTTTCAGAAACACAGACTTTCCCCAAGCATGACCACCATTGTATACTCAGTGCATAGTGATCAGGACTCCCCTCCTCCCTCAGAGTTTTCTGACCAGACTTCTTGGTGCTCTAAGGCTTGGCAGATTGGCAATCACCCTTATAAAGGGAATTTGCAAGTCCTAAGACTTTATGCATTACAAAAGTTATGCAGATCACAGGACTTATGACAACTTAGAAGGGGAAGCTAATGGAGATTCAATTTTCCTGTATATTAGGTTCCCTCTGTGGGAATATCAAGAACCTCCCAAAGCTGCCCACTGGGAATGCATAAGAAATAAAGGGAGGCCAGGCTCAGTGGCTCAATCTGTAATCTCGCACTTTGTGAGGCAGAGGTGAGTGGATTGCCTGAGTCTGAGACTTCAATACCCACCTGGGCAACTTGGCGAGACCTCGGCTCTACAATAAATCAGAAATTAGCTGGGTACGGTAGTGAGCACCTGTAGTTCCAGCTACTTGGAAGGCTGAGGTGGAAGG
>NW_007274593.1:0-625 GCF_000164805.1 Carlito syrichta | reverse complement strand
TATAAATCGTATAATAACTATTACACTGAATAATGTAGCAAAAGGAAACAAAACAGCAAGCATAGATTTACGCAGCTATGAGTGTATATGTATATATTTTATCCTAACAAGTCTACTCTAAAAATCAAATAGTAGCTGTCACACTCTTGAACAAGGAAATGCAAGTTTGCCAAGATGGCGGCCATGGGCTGAAGCAGACAGAGTTTCAGTAATTAACGAAACAAAAGAAAACGTTCTACCTGGCTAGGGGCAGGGCAACAAAACTATCATGGTAATTTAGCTTCTAATCTTAGCCCTAGGGGAAACAGCTTTCGGGAACAAGAGCTGACTACCCAGTCTACCAGGAAATAGAAGTTAAAAAATATCTAGAAAGAAGTAAAACTTAGAAAGACAGAGAGAAATAATTCTGCTATGCACTTTCCATCAGGTGTATTGAGATTTACTTATAAGTTTTACTGCCATGTATGCACACTGGTCACCAATCACACGCCAATATCATAGGCATAACTGATATCCCACGTCAGAGGCGATCCTCCAGATGGGCCCCCACAGGCCTCAGCCATGTAGCTATAGATGTTGGCTCCCAACATTTCCCCCTTTTTTATTAAAACAAACGTAAAACATC
>NW_007274592.1:0-493 GCF_000164805.1 Carlito syrichta | reverse complement strand
GACCACAGGCACTTGCACCCCACACCTGGCTAACTTTTTTTTATTTTGTTGTAGAGAGAAGGTATAGCTATGTTGCCCAGGCTGCTCTTGAACTCCTGGGCTCAAGCAGTTCTTTCACCTTGGCCTCCCAAGTGCTAGGATTACAGGCGTGAGTCACTGTGCCCAGACCAATAACATGGTTTATTTGGTGGCGTTTACATCAATAAATTCTCAGCTGGGGAAAAAAATGGATTCTGTGAATTTAGCCCCATTTGCGTCATTTTATAGGCCATCATTTAGATATCTTTGTATTATGAACAAGCAGCAATTACAATAATGAGACTAGCTGACCATCTCGTCCCATAAATGGTCGGTTCATATCATGCCAATTCCTGGCTTGAAGAAGGTTTTGTAAGATGGCAGGGAGCCGGGCTCAGTGGCTCAGCCTGTAATCCCGCGCCTTTGGGAGGCTGAAAGTGAGTGGACTGCCTGAGCCCGCGGGTTCGACACCCGC
>NW_007274591.1:0-530 GCF_000164805.1 Carlito syrichta | reverse complement strand
TTCAGGAAGCTGAGGTGGGAGGACCACCTGAGTCCAGGAAGTTGAGGCTGTGGTGAGCCATGGTTGTGGTAATGAGCTCCAGCATGGATGACAGAGTGAGATCCTGACTCCAAAAACAAGCAAGCAAATAAAAAACACCTCAGGCCTTAGAATTGGACATAGCTGATTTCAAATACTGCTCTGCCACATAAAAACCAGAAATAGTTGCTTCTCTGAACCTCAGTTACTTTATCTCTAAAAGGTAGATAATGAAGGTTTTCTCCATCATAGGTTCATGACAACTAATGAGATAATAAACACCATTAACACTGGCGTTTGGGTGTGTGCAGTCAGTGTTAGTTGTCTGTAACAACATTATTCGTGTTGCTTTGTTTACAGAAACCACTTTCTTAATCTGTTTTCTGTTAGTAATGCTTGTTGACATTTTGTGTTGCTTATGAATGTATAATGCAAATTGACCTTTATTTACTTTTAACAATGATCATTTTTGTTTCTGCAACTGCACAGTAAGTGACACATTCTTTTAGCTC
>NW_007274590.1:0-436 GCF_000164805.1 Carlito syrichta | reverse complement strand
TGACATAGGATATCAGTTATACCTATGATATTGGCGTGTGATTGGTGACCAGTGTGCATACATGGCAGTAAAACTTATAAGTGAATCTCAGTACACTTGATGGAAGGTGCATGGCGGAATTGTTTCTGTCTTTCTAAGTTTAGCTTCTTTCTAGATATTTTTTTACTTCTATTTCCTGGTAGACTGGGTAGTCCTTGTTCCCGAAAGCTGTTTCCCCTAGGGCTAAGATTAGAAACTAAATTACCATGATAGTTCTGTCCCCTGCCCCTAGCCAGGTAGAACGTTTTCTTTTGTTTCGTTAATTACCGAAACTCTGTCTGCTTCAGCCCATGGCCGCCATCTTGGAAGCCCTGCATTTCCTTGTTCAAGAGTGTGACAGCTACTATTTGATTTTTAGAGTAGACTTGTTAGGATAAAATATATACATATACACTGA
>NW_007274589.1:0-563 GCF_000164805.1 Carlito syrichta | reverse complement strand
TATTTTGGGTTCAATAAGAACACTGATTAAGACCAGTTGTGGAGAGCACAGAATAACATGGGAGTACAGAAAGATTACCATTGGGGCTGCCATGTGATGGGCAGTTGTTCACTATAGAGACTATTCCTTAAAGAGTTAGTCTAAAACATTTCAGACAATTTGGAGTAACCCCTTAACCAAAGAAAAATGTCTAATTAAAGCCTCAATTGGTATTATACATATACGTATACACACATATATATGTACATAGTTTAAAACATGTATGAATATGAAAATTGACAAGTCATATTTGTAAGTATTTCACTTTGTCAAATAATTTTCATTCATGCCCTAATACTACAAAATATACTCCCCTTGGAGGAATGTTTAGTATTAAGGGAAATTTTACTTAGGATTCTGACACTCTTATAGACAGAATTAGCTAAACATTTTGATTCCTATTGTATAAAACATGGCTAAATTAATGGTGAACTCTCTTTGTCTGTATTTGTAAGTAACAAAGTTATTTTTCAATATTATGTATACTTTTTTTTTTTAGTTGAAGTCTCACTCGGTCGCCCAGG
>NW_007274588.1:0-538 GCF_000164805.1 Carlito syrichta | reverse complement strand
CAATGCTACTATGTTGTTCTGGGTACTTCCTATTTAACAGTATTTCCTTTGGGGATGGGCTTTCGTGGCTGGCACTCTCCTGTGGGAGGGACCAGTGGACACTGGCCCGAGTCCAAGCAGCATAAAGCAACAGGCAAAACTCTTTCCATTGAGCTGTGTTTCCATGGTTGGTGGTCCACCCATGACTGCAGAGGCTGTCTTTTCAAGGGGCTATGCGATTGTTGATGCCATCGGCCCCCCTGCTTTTGAGGCCGAACAAGGACAGGACTCTGCTTTGCTCATGTATTTAACCACCAGATTTTGCAGCGACGGTCCATCTAGAGCCACTCTACAGACCACAACCTTTAAAAACTTACTAAATAGGCAATGTTTCACCATTAGTCTCGCTTTGGACAATAGATGCCAGTCCGCTGTTCATCCACATACGAACAAGACACAGAGAGTGGCCGATTGCAACACTTGCTTCATTATAATAATAAAAACACCAGTCAGACATAGAAGCTCATGACTGTGATCCCAGCATTTTGGGATGCAGTGG
>NW_007274587.1:0-348 GCF_000164805.1 Carlito syrichta | reverse complement strand
TTGCAGCATGCACCAAGTGAGAAATAACATAGATAGCCCCTAAAGAGCGCTGCACATTTTCAAAAGCTCCTTCCCCGGGAAGATGCACATGCACAACAAGCTTCAGAGAGGCAGTTTACTTTTATTCAGCAAGGCCAACGCGAGAGTGACTGCATTTCTTAGCTTAGAGAAACGCCAAGGGGTAAAACGTTTCAGGGCTAAAACAGAAGGCAAGCACTGTTTTTGACAAGTGAGTGTGTAGCACTCATTTCACTCAGTGTGACACCGTTGACATGCTCATTCCTACATGTGAAGTATCGACATAACATGCTCGGCTATGCTCATTCAAGCCGTACCTTGAGAATCGTG
>NW_007274586.1:0-800 GCF_000164805.1 Carlito syrichta | reverse complement strand
CAGGTCCCAGTTATGAGTATGCTGTAGGAGGATAGAGAAGAACTGTTTTCTGATTCTTTAGAAGCAGCTTTTGAGCTACTGGGCTTTAGCCAAAAGGCTTTTCAGTCTTAGATGGAAAACTGAATTGAGACTACTAGAACCTAGCTAGGAGGGAGGGAAGCAAATCCAGGAGTAAAGGTATTAGGAAGAGGATAGAGCCAGGTCGTGTATATGGCCAGTTCTCCAGGTGAAAACTAGTCGTGGGTCTTATCTATTTCAGGCACAACTTGGGTTGGTTGATTTGTCGGTTAACCTGTGAGCCCGATATAGTGGCGTGCATCTACAGTACCTTCCAGGTACTTGAAAGTCTGAGGCAGAAGGATAGCCTGAGTCCACCAGTTGGAGGCTGCGATGGCCATGAGCACCTCACTGCACTCTAGCCTGAGTGACAAGAGAGAGAATCCAACTCATAAAGAAACAAGATGCCTACAACTCCAAACACCCTGTTTCTATGATAAATGCCTCAAGGCCTGCTCTTGACTGCAAATGGTATGCTCTAGAACTACACAAACTCTGAGGAAACTGAAATCCTGGCCCTCTACTTCCTGTGCTGAGACCTCTTGGAAGCTGCTAGCTCAATCTTGGTCCCTCATTCACCAGAATTTCCCCAAATCTCTGCATCTGGCTCTAGCTTCTACCAGTTCTGTTCAATCCTTGCTTCCTCAATAGCTGGGCATGCATAGATGTTTCTGACTTCTTCATGAAACTATTTCCTCATGATGGTGCTGTTGCTCAAGACGAAGCTAACTGTCCTGTCTGTG
>NW_007274585.1:0-756 GCF_000164805.1 Carlito syrichta | reverse complement strand
GCTAGTGATGTCAGCTGGCAACCAGCTGGCTAGCAAGTTAAGTCAGCTACTTAAGTCAGCTGGCAACCCAGCAGACTAGAAATTTAAGTCAGCTAGTTAAGTCACCTGGCAACTGGCAGGCTAGCTAGTAAAGACAGCACATTAAGTCAGTTGGCTATCCAGCTGGTTAGCTAGTTAAAAAGTTAGTTAAGTCAAATGGCTAGCCATCTGTCTAGGTAGCTATTTTAGATAATTAATTCAGCTGGCTAGCTAGGAATCTAGCTATATAAGTAAGCTAGTTATGGCAGGTATGTAGCTAGTTAATTCATCTAGTTTATTCAGCTGACTAGCTAGGTAGCTTGGTAGGTAGCTAGTTAGTTAAATCAACTGGTTAGCCATATGGTTAGCTGCTTAAGTCAGCTATTTAATTCAGCTTGCCAGCCAGCTGGCTAGCTAGTTTAGTCAGCTAGTTAAGTCAACTGGCTAGCTAGTTAAATCAGTTAGTTAAATCAACTGGCAAATCAGCTGCCTAGCAGGGTAGCTGGCTAGTTAAGTCAGCTGGTTAACTAGCTGGCTAGCAAGTTAAATCACCTATTTAAGTCAGTTCGCTGGCTAGCTGTTTAACTAGGTACTGAGGTAGTTAAATCAGATGGCAAGCCAGTGGGAAATGTAGGTAAGTAGCTAGTTAAGTTACCTGGCTAGCCATCAGTCTATCTAGTTATGTCAGCTAGTTATGTCAGTTGGCTATATATCTGTCTATCTACGTAGCTACCTAGG
>NW_007274584.1:0-508 GCF_000164805.1 Carlito syrichta | reverse complement strand
AAATGATTTTGCTGCCTATATTGAGCTCAGTTCATTTCATTAATAAGAAGAAAATGAAGGACCCAGTTTTTTCTGGCCAGCAACCATTTTCCCTAACTATTTTCCCTACTAATTCTCCACATGTCTATCTGATGTCTCTCCATTATAAAATATCAATAAGATATTTTTTAAAAATCCTAACTATGGTATTTTTGGGCAGATTCTCTATGGCAATGTCAAGTACTTTCAAAGATACAAGTAAAGGACAAATTGAAAAATAAAGTCCATTCACAACAAAGGAAATATTTTATATGTGCCCAGATGGTTAGCAAAGAGACAGACAGAACACTTACAAAATGAGTAGAGAAATAAAAAGATTCATTTGTCCATTTTATGGAGTAGTTAAGAACACTTTGTTGCTAACAGATCTGGGCAATGCCTTGAGGTTATTTCCATTTTGTTGTTATTATAGTTACTATAGATTACTTAAGAAATCCAAAAGAAATATACATTGTAAGGGCACAATAAA
>NW_007274583.1:0-698 GCF_000164805.1 Carlito syrichta | reverse complement strand
TAACCTTTTTGTGTGTCACAATTCTTTGCAATACTCGGATCTCTGGGATCCCAGTGAGTGCACTGCTGGCTTGTTGGCTCTGGAGGTGCTGCAGCCCTGTCTCCTGTGCCTCTCACCTCTCTATGCACCCTCACCCTATCCGTACCCTAACAGTTTGGATTGAAGATAAATTATTTTTTCTAGCAGACTTCCCTGAAGTGAGCACAGGCTTATGTCACTGCTCTAGGCATTTCAGGCTTGAATTCAAAATTAGAGTGATTTGTTTCAAAATATTTTACTCTAATTCAATGTAAATGAATAGAAAATCAGCATAATAAGAGCTGAGAGAAACAGTTTCCACAGTGTCACCTTTTTCAATAATCTCTTGTTTTTCAATTTCAATAGGTTCTTTGACAATGACCTCTACCTGATTTTCCCAATATTGCTAATTATTACAGTCATTACCAACTACCCTCATGGTTTTGGTATTTTGGGTTCTGATATGTGCTACTAAAAAGTCAGGTATTTTTATTGATATGACACCATTATTTTAGAAACCAAATAAATCTGAAAATTATTTGCATATTGATTGCATACATAAAAAGTTCTCTACTGTATTCAAATTTTGCATTAAAAATTAAAACTCCAGATTCCTCAAGAAGAGGAAGAAAATGACAATTGATACAGTAAAGTTTCATTTACAGTAATCATTCTGAATC
>NW_007274582.1:0-342 GCF_000164805.1 Carlito syrichta | reverse complement strand
GGCCTAAGAATAGGGTGCATGGTGGTCACATTTCTCGAAATGGAGGAGAATGAATGAGGAAGACTTTTTTTTTTTGAGTCAGAATATCACTCGGTCACCCAGACTGGAGTGCAGTGGCCGCTCCCGGCCACTGCAACCTCGACCTGCTGGGCTCCGGCGATCCTTCCACCTCAGCCTTCCGAGTAGCCAGAATTACAGGCATGCGCTACCATGCCCGGCTGATTTTTTGATTTATTGTAGAGATGAGGTCTCACTGCCCAGGCAGGTCTCAAACCCGTGGGCTCAGGCAATCCACTCACCTCAGCCTCCCAAAGGTGTGGGATTACAGGCTGAGCCACCGAG
>NW_007274581.1:0-478 GCF_000164805.1 Carlito syrichta | reverse complement strand
TACTGCAGAAGACAGTGTTGAAACTGAGAGACAAAGATGTAATGAGCACATATCCTTCTTAGCACTTATCTTTGCCTTGTAGTATAACTGTCTGTATATGTTCAACCATCTACTTTAGTGTTTAATGTAATGTAGCTTCCCCCCAGCACATGATATTGCCTTTTTCTTTCTTTCTTGAGTCAGGGTCTCACTCTATCACCCAGTCTGGAGTGCAGGGGCACAATTACGGATCACCGAAGCAACGATCTTCTGGACTGAAGAGATTTTCCTGCCTCAGCCTCCCGCATAGCTGGGACTACAGGTTTGCACCACAACGCCTGGCCAATTTCTCTATATTTTTTATTTTGTAGAGATGAGGTCTCACTGTGCTGCCCAGGCTGGTCTCAAACTCCTGAACTCAAACAATCCTCCCACCTCAGCCTCCCCAAATGCTGGGATTACTGGCATGAGCCACCCTGCCTGGATGTTATTGCCCATT
>NW_007274580.1:0-508 GCF_000164805.1 Carlito syrichta | reverse complement strand
GCGGGCTCACGGAGAGAGTCGCTACATGCCACTGAGCATTCTCGGGAATACACACACTCGCACTCACACACACACACAGACACACACACACACACACACACGGGTCAGGAACGAACCCACACCCACCGAATGAGAAACAGCTAGAGCATGGCAAGCAAGCAGTGGCTGGGGAAGGAAGTTGTCATCTCTGGCGCCATAGGCTGCTGCCAGGAGAGCAGTGGAGACTGCAGACAGTGTGGTTGAAGGGTTGGGGGAGCTACCTACCAGAAAGGCAACGTCCACCCAGGTGTGATCGTTCTTCATCTTGCCTTTCATTTTTGCATCTCATTGATGCTTCTGATGACGACCTGGCGAATTCCAGGGGTTGCTCTGTGTTCCACTCGGGCCCAATGACCCAATGACTCTGTGTCCGCACTCCCTTTTCGGAGGTGGGGGGAGGGCACGGGTGATGTCGCCATTGGGTTGGAGGAAACAACTGGGCAGTGGAGTGGAGCTGGTGGGGGCAGAA
>NW_007274579.1:0-594 GCF_000164805.1 Carlito syrichta | reverse complement strand
CCAGAAAGGTCCACATACCTCCGCAGGGAAAAAGACACACATCTGGAGAATGCATTTGAAGTAGCAGTATACAGTTGCTGTCGTCAATGAAACATATCCAGTCAGTCAACTGGGATACATTTCAAAAATAAGTTAACTAACAATCAGCAACAGGATATTTTATCTAAGCACATTTCAATAAAATAAGGGTCTGTGTTTTCATTTCGGTGTGGAAAAAAGTGATTAAGGCTACAGCAACAAGAAGTTCTTTCTAATGACTGGCTATGGATTCAGGGTTCTGGTGTAAACTTTTGCTTCTGAATTTGTAATTTGAAAGAGGTAGGGTACAATTCAGGTGAAATATATTAATATTCATTTTACAGGAACCCTTGTTGTTCAGGCCTGTCCCCGAACGTCCCGGCACCCCAGGCACAAACCAACTACTGCAAGTCCTGGCCCTCCCCCTCCCCTGCATTTCCCAACTCTGAAAATCTTTTTTGTTGTCGTTATTATGATGCTTGTGCAAGGTCCAATTATGAGTGAGTACATGTGATACTCAGTTTCTGCTTCCGTGAAAGGTCACCCAGTAGTATAGACTCTAACTCCATCCAGGTG
>NW_007274578.1:0-424 GCF_000164805.1 Carlito syrichta | reverse complement strand
GGCAAAACAAAATGTTCATATCCATTCAATGGACTGTTATTCAGCAATAAAAATATGGAAACATATCAATATTCATTAGATTAGTACTGAATAAATTATCAATTAATGAAGAAAGTCACAAAAAGATACAAATTTTATAATTCCATTTATATAAAATGTCCAGAGTCAACCAATAGGTAGAGACAAAAAGTAGGTTAGTGGTTGATTTGGGCTGAGGGTAAGGAAACTGACCACGCTCACCCCCACACCCCATGACATGATTACAGTGTATCATTTAAAAGGTAAAAAAAAAGTACTAAAATTAGAATGTGGTGATTGTTGCACAATTTCATGAATAGATGAGAAGCTGCAGTTTTAATACTTTACATGAAAGAATTTTATGGTATGGAAGTACTACTAGACTTTTTAAAGTACTTTAAAAATG
>NW_007274577.1:0-716 GCF_000164805.1 Carlito syrichta | reverse complement strand
AGACAGTTGCATTCTTATACACCAACAGCTAGCTGGCAGAGGAATGAGATAAAAAGCACAATCTCACTCACAATAACCACACACACACAAAAAAGAAATACCTTGGCATCTTCCTAACCAGAGAAGTGAAAGATCTTTACAATGAGAACTAGAAAACACTGTTCAAAGAAATCCAAGAAGGCACAAACAAATGGAAAAATATCCCATGCACATGAAGGAAGAATCAACATTGTTAAGTTGTCTATCCTATCAAAGGCAATCTACAGATTCAATGCAATACCCATTAAGTTACCAATATCATTCTTCTCAGACCTGGAAATAATACAGAAATTCATATGGAAACATAAATGACCATGAATAGCCAAAACAATCCTTAGCAAAATAAACCAAGCAGGAGATATCACACTTTTAGACTTCAAACTTTACATGACTACAGTAACAAAAACAGCCTGATATTGGTACAAGAATAGGCATATAGACCAATGGAACAGGACAGAGACTCCAGAAGCAAAGCCTCAATTCCTCAATCAACTCATCTTTGACAAAGCCTCCAACAAAAACCCCTGGAGAGAGGAGAACCTATTCAGTAAATGGCACTGAGAAAACTGACTGAGCACATACAGAAGATTGAAACAGGATCCCTACTTATCACCATACACAAAAATTAACTCTAAATAAATCAAAGACCTAAGCGTAAAACCTCCAACTATAAGAAG
>NW_007274576.1:0-383 GCF_000164805.1 Carlito syrichta | reverse complement strand
CACCGGAATGCAGTGGCCTGTCCGGCCACCGCAACCTCGACCTGCTGGGCTCCATTGATCCTTCCGCTTCAGCCTTCCGAGGGCTGGCATTCCAGGCATGTGCGTCCACACCCGGCTGATTTCTTGATTTATTGTAGAGAGGAGGACTCCCCAAGTTGCCCAGGTGGGTCTCGAACCCGCGGGCTTAGGTTGTCCTCTCCCCGCAGCCTCCTCAATCGCAGGATTACAGGCTGAGTCACGGAACCTGGCTATTTTCTGTTATGGTTTGGAGCTGGAGTCTCACTCTGTCGCCCACACTGGAGTGCAGTGGCCGCTCCCGGCCACCGCAGCCTCGACCCGCTGGGCTCCGGCGATCCTTCAACTTCAGCCTTCTAAGTAGCTCT
>NW_007274575.1:0-439 GCF_000164805.1 Carlito syrichta | reverse complement strand
GAAGTGCAGTGCAGCGCAGGCTTCAATAGCGTGTCCCCAGGAAGACCCAGCTTCACCCCCAGTGTAACAGAGGCTCTCCGTGCTTACTCAGCAATGAAAACGGCACAGCCTTGGTAGTCCTTATTAGGTTTAAACGCCATAGGGAAAAACAACTTAGAATTCTCCCCATCCACACATAATGCTCTCCGGCTCGTGACTGTGGAGCACTTGTGTCACTCATTGCGGCACTATGTCTTGCAGATTTCTCTCCGTGAAACCCGGAGGTTTCACGCTCGTACGCAAAGGCCCTCTATGGAAAGGAACACAAATCAAGGGGAAAGAGTGAGAATGAGGTATTACAGCAGGCGGCAATGAAGAATAATAGTCACAGCAAAGAGGTGACACTGCAGCACACATTGGGCACAGACTTAAGCCAGGAAGGTGCCCGTGCACCCCAGGG
>NW_007274574.1:0-770 GCF_000164805.1 Carlito syrichta | reverse complement strand
AAGTGCGCCCAACGATAGTCACGGGTAAAGCGTTGTAAGAAACAGGCTGCTGTAACTGCACCAGCTTTTGGGCCACCAATATTGGCAATATCGGCAAATGGCGAATCAAGTTGTTCTTGATAATCGTCATATACGGGCATACGCCATACACGGTCAAATGCAGTGTGTCCTGCTGCTGTAATTTCTTCTGCAAGTTCATCATCTGGTGTAAATAAACCAGAAACCACTGAACCTAAAGCGACCACACAAGCACCAGTCAGTGTTGCAATATCAATCACTAATGCAGGATTAAAGCGCTTAATATAGGTTAAGGTATCACAAAGGACTAAACGACCTTCGGCATCAGTATTCAGGATTTCAACCGTTTGCCCACTCATGGTGGTTACAATATCACCAGGGCGAGTTGCATGACCAGAAGGCATGTTTTCAGCGGCGGCAATTGCACCGACAACATGAATCGGGAGTTTCGCTTCACAGAGTGCACGAATCGTACCCAGTACAGATGCTGAACCACACATATCAAATTTCATTTCATCCATGCCTAAGCCTGGTTTTAATGAAATACCACCTGTATCAAAAGTCACACCTTTACCCACGAGCACGATCGGTGCTTGATCAGGATTGGCTTTATATTCAAGCGTAATCACACGCCCTGGACGATCAGAACCTTTGCTTACCGCAAGAAAAGCATGCATGCCTAGATCAGCAAGTTGTTGTTCTTCAAGCACAGTCACTTGTAAAAGCTCAGGGAATTCAGCTGCTAAAGCATG
>NW_007274573.1:0-627 GCF_000164805.1 Carlito syrichta | reverse complement strand
TCAAATAGGAAAAGAGAAAGTCAAGTTATCCCTCTTTGCTGATGATATGATCGTATACCTTGAAAATCCAGGAGAATCTGTCAAAATGCTGCTCGCACTGATAAAGGACTTTGGGAGATTAATCCTTTCAAACAGAAATTTAAATACTTCCTTTACCCTCTAGGGACTAACTTCAATTTTATGTGGTCCTATTACAAATGCTAGGCTGTTGTTCATTCCATGAATTACACTGTGTTTTCCTGCTTGCTTAAGGGAAGACTCAAAGTAAGGTTTTACTTTTAAGAGTAAACAAATCAATTCCTACATCACTAAAACCCTGTTTTTAGTGTCATTATGCTGTTTTTCTTTCTTTCTTTCTATCTTTCTTTCTTATCCTTCCCTTCCTACTTCCCTCTCTTTTTCTTTTACTTTTTTTTCTGAATAGTGTTGGGTGAATATTTTATCTGCAAAAAAATCTATTTCTTGGTTTCAGAAGTAATTTTTATAGTGCAGCCAGAGTATATTATATGGGTTGTAAAGATGTTGTATATGTGTGAATATGTGCATATGTGTATGTTTGTGCCTGAAAGATGATCTAGTCATTTTGCTTTGGTTTGACATTGGCAATTGCATTTACCCAACTTGCAC
>NW_007274572.1:0-667 GCF_000164805.1 Carlito syrichta | reverse complement strand
AAAAATTGCCATAACTACTCTGTCATTATGTGTAGTTCAAATAAAGACAGCTGGGGTTACCCATTGATTCTTTTGGGTTGGTGATATCTTCTGTCTCTTTTTCCTATCAAATGAACTTGAAAAACAGGAAAATTAAACTGTTCACAAAAACAGGGCTGCCTAAGAAATTTCAAATTATATCAAGTGAGATATATCCTGATTAGATAAAAATATGAAATCACATGAAAGTTAGTACTTTAAAGATTATTAATATATACTGAAGGACTACAGACCTGTATTTCAATTCCCTCAGGATGATGTCATTTATCAAAAAAATACTGCTGGTCGATATGGGAACTAATGAATCATTATGGTTAAAATATTTATAAATCACCACGTTACACCCTGGTTTAACGTATATTGAAACTCTATCATCGTACTTGATTTGGAGTATAAGGAGCCTGCATAATGCATTTCAGAACACTTGCACACCCCCACACAATTCCAGATCAATAGCCAAACAAATAAAGAGTAATGTACTCCAGTCCAGGGAAACCTCGGTGATAACATCAATCTGACCTTTAATTAACATTTACTGCTTACTTCTCACACATTCTCCACAACAAAGTTTCCTCTCCCAGAGGCAGTTCATTGGAGAATATTTATCACATGCTCATTCATCCACAGC
>NW_007274571.1:0-661 GCF_000164805.1 Carlito syrichta | reverse complement strand
GGGGGTGCGTGCACACGCACGCATGCACATGCACCGAGGGTTGCAGGGACTCTCTCTGAGACCCCACGTCAGAAACCCCCGAGACACTTCTCCCAGTACTGTGCTCACTGGACTGGGCTGTGCTTCTCTCCATAGGTGAAGCACTTGGCACCTCCTCCCTCCAGTCTCTGCCTCTCAGGAGACCACTGTGTAGCAATTACCGCTCGCTCCCCATTCTTCCACCTCTGGAATTTTATAAATAACTCTGTGCACAGTCTGTGTGTATGTTCAGCATTTCGGAGCTCAAACATTCTACATATGTATGCATGGTGTGTCCCACACTGATTTGAGGTGGACGGCGCATGCATGTGGGTCTAGGTGGCTGCGTGTCTGTGTCGTGTCGTGTGCACGATGGGTGCACACTGATACGTGCATGTTTTAGTGTGGATCCTGTGCTGGTGTTTCTAGGTATTGTGCTCGGTTCAATATTGGTGTGTACATTCCTACCACATGTGTGCAATTCCATGAGACTCTATGTCGGGGTGTGTGTGTGTTTGAGGAAGTTGGGCCAGTGTCTTTTGTAGCAGGAAGACTAGAAGAGAGTACAGCTAGCTAGTACTACTGAATCCTGGGCAGTGCTATTTGACTGCTTTTCCTCTTCTTTAACCTTTGGAGCTTATGG
>NW_007274570.1:0-512 GCF_000164805.1 Carlito syrichta | reverse complement strand
GGAAAAATAAGTCATGTGTGTACATGATGAGGAGATGTCTTAGGAATACACAGGCCCAGGAGGAAAATAAAACCAGAACAAACATGGCTGAGACATTAATTTGGCTTCAAGAATATGAAGGTCCAGTAAGTGACTACTTTGAAAGCCAAACACTCTTACTGGCCTTGCAGAGCTACTAGTGTTCACAGAATGAGTGCAGGCCATCTGTCTGATAAAGCAAGTTATGAAGGGAAGGAATTTGGTGTCAAGTGGCTGCTGGAGACCAGCAGAAGCACAAACAACAAGGCCCAAGTGGAAACTCTCATGCTGAACAAATCTTCCTACTGTGGACAATCCTTTTGAAGCCATGACAGCACAGAGAGAAAGACCTTACAAAGAGCTTTAGGGAATGATTACTGCAAACATAGAAAGGACAAAGTTGGGTTGGGGAGTATCTTGTCGACTCAGGCTGCCATACCCATATACCACAGACTAGGTGACTGTCATAACACAAATTTATTTCTCATAGTCCG
>NW_007274569.1:0-425 GCF_000164805.1 Carlito syrichta | reverse complement strand
TGTATGAGATGGCCATTTGTATACAAAGCAAAAGTTGATAGCGAAGCCAAAGAAAAGGAGATATAAACCAGCAGTACTAAGATTCTTCTTGCAAATGATTTTCAAGATATTTCCATCTAAGTTGTATGTAGCTTAGACAAACTATTTTATGAAAAATGACCTCCTGCCATTAGCTTGCTAAACTCTGATGTGTCCATGTGGCCCTTTGAGCTATGGCCTCTGTGTATTCCTAAGCTTTAAGCTTTGCCCCCCTCCTCTACCTTGGAAAGGTGACTCACCTCTCTCTCTCTCTCTCTCTCCTCTCTCTCACCCCTCCTGCTCCCTCCCTCCCCTCTTTCTTTCTCTTTCTCCCCCTCTCTTTTACTTTTAAATAAATTGTATCTTCCAAGTTGACTTCTGTGCAATTCTTTGTATCTTACCTGTGG
>NW_007274568.1:0-333 GCF_000164805.1 Carlito syrichta | reverse complement strand
CCTTTAAAGAGAATGCAAAATATGCCTGAGATGTCGCAGCCATGCTGAAGTAGGAAATAAAACAACTCAATCTAGTAAAATGTGAAAACTACATGATGTTGGTGAAACCCCAGTCACAAGATAAAATGAAAACAGCTGTGGACACAAAAACCCCTGAGAACAAGGAGAGACCATTGATCTCAGGAGTGAAGAGAGGTATTCCGAGCCACATCAACCCGTGCACGTGCATTTGGGAAAGGCCCAGATCTACATGATGAGCCCCAGTCCCAGAGTGGTTGTTGGTCGCTTGAGAGTCATGGATCACAGGAGCATGTGAGAGCCCTGGTCCAGGGA
>NW_007274567.1:0-459 GCF_000164805.1 Carlito syrichta | reverse complement strand
TCATTGGGGGCAGACAAGGCAGGTTTAACATTCGTAAAACCATAAATGTAATTAAATACATCAACAGATGTCAAAACAAAAACCACATGATCATATCATTAGATGCAGAAAAAGCTTTTGATAAAATCCAGCACCCCTTCTTGATAAAAACCCTTGAACATCTAGGCATACGGGGAACATACCTCAAAATAATAAAAGCCATCTATGAGAAACCCACAGCCAGCATACTCCTAAATGGACAAAAATTGGAACCAATTCCCCTGAAAACTGGAACTAGACAAGGATGCCCACTCTCTCCCCTCCTGTTCAACATAGTATTGGAAGTCCTGGCTACAGCAATCAGAGAAGAGGAGGCAATCAGAGGTATTCAAATAGGAAAAGAGGCAGTCAAGTTATCTCTCTATGCAGATGATATGATGGTGTACCTCGAAAACCCAAGAGAATCTGTCAAAGGCCTCG
>NW_007274566.1:0-585 GCF_000164805.1 Carlito syrichta | reverse complement strand
TCGCAAGACACAGAGTGAAGTAAACACTAAGACGCCACTGGATGGAAATCAGGGGGGAAAATCCAAATCGGTTTACTGAAAAGAACTAAAGAAGGCTTTTATTCTCAGTGAAGTGTTCTAATGCTTTCAAATATAACTTCCACATTACTTCCCATAATTTCAAAGAAGGCCAATCCTATCAAGCTTTCCCATTTTCCTTTCGTGCTGCTCCTCCCTATTTCCTCAACCACAATGGGTCGAAGGGCCCACTGTCAAGAGATTCGAGCCTGTGTCCTGAATAATTAGCATACATGGGAGTTCAAATGTCGACTGAACTTCTATGGCAGAATAGCATAGAATAATAATACAGACACTTGGACTTGAATATGTTGTATCTTTGGCTCTTGTGCCAGCATGAGCTCCATGGAGCTCTTTCACACCATTACACAGAAGAAGGTGTGAGGTCTAGGAGCTACGCCTGATCCAGTGAAGGCTGCTCTTGAGAGCAGTGCCCAGGAAAGGAGGGACCTGGAGCCATACCAGACTGACAGTCAGTCACCCTGGTGTCATGGAGCAAGTTCCGCGGAAGGACCATGACCGGAACGG
>NW_007274565.1:0-381 GCF_000164805.1 Carlito syrichta | reverse complement strand
AATTAAATTAAATAATTATTGTAAGACAGAAAATACTGCTAACCAGTGAAAATGTTCTGTCACTGTAATAATAAAAAAATAAGATAAGCCAGTCTTGGTAGCTCAGCCTGCCACCCCAGCACTTTGGGAGGATGAGGCAAGTGGATTGTTTGAGCCCACAGGCTTGAGACCAGACCAGACAACTTGGTGAGACTTCGTCTCTACAATAAATAAAAAAAAATAGCTGGACATGGAGGCACATGCCTGTAGTTCTGGTTACTGGAAGGCTGAAGCAGAAAGATCACAGGAGTCCAGCAGGTTGAGGTTGCAGTGGCCAGGAGCATGCCCCTGCACTCCAGCCTGGGCGATGGAGTGAGACTTTGACTCAAAAACAAAAAAGAG
>NW_007274564.1:0-616 GCF_000164805.1 Carlito syrichta | reverse complement strand
TAATGATGGTCTCAAAAGGCAAAGGAGTAATTTGCTTTAAAAGCATAGCCAAAACAAGTAATGAAACAAGAGCATCCTAAATTTACTAAATAACCTTATTACTGCAAGATTAACCACTTTAAAAATAAGAAAGAAGAAAATAATTTTTTCATATATCTTAAAAGCTTAATAAACATTAGTGGGTACTAATCAAAATGTACAGGAACTGAATTTTTGAAAATATTTTGAGGGTTAAAATTTTGATCTGAAAAATACAGATTATTTCTAGCAAAAACAACTGGAAAAAATCAGAAGTGGTTTCTCCTGATATCAAGTTTAGCAGCAATATTTTTGACATATCATCTGGGGTTAGTTAAAATATATGTCTTCCCTTATTTGCCTGGGTCACAGTTCATGTTGGCTAGCACAAAACAGGATTTTCTTCAATTAATCCATATTCAAAGATTCCACATGGTTTGTTTGTTTTGAGTCTAGTCTCACTCATTGCCTAGGTGGGACTGCAGTGGCATGCAAGCTTACAGTCACCCTAGCATTGACCTGCTGGGCTCCCTCAATTCTTCCACCTCAGCCTCTCAATTAGCCAGAACTACAGGTGCCTGCTACCATGCTCGGCTAT
>NW_007274563.1:0-579 GCF_000164805.1 Carlito syrichta | reverse complement strand
GAGGTTCCTCACAATCTTCACAGGTCAGTCAAAATACATAGTCACGTTCTTAAATTGCACATAATTCAAGAAAATGAGCAGACATGAGAGTACTAGCTTTCTGTTGTACAACAAATCTCTAATAAAACTTAACCATATAAACAACACGCACTTTTTATCTTAGTATCTGTAGGTTTGAAGTCTGTGCTTGGATTAGCTATATCCTTTGCCTGGAGTCTCATTGGCTGAAATCAAAATGTCAGCTGAGACTGTGATCTCATCTGAGCAAAGAACCATTCTTAGCTTCTACAGGCTGTCTTAGCTCCTTACCTCATGGCCCCTTCCTAAGCAGTTCACAGTATGATTGTTATAAAATGAAAGGCCTGAAGAGATAACCCGATGTGAAATATAGACCAAAAGATGGAAAGTATATTAGACAGATTATGAGGCACAAAACTCAAATGGGAAATTGTTGACAATGTCAAATTAGAGTTCCAGGGAGAAGAAAATAAAAAATGAGCAGGAGGCATAATTCAAAGAGACAGTGGCTTCTACTTTTGCATTTTGATGGTAGTCAACAAATACAAAGCAATATATATG
>NW_007274562.1:0-624 GCF_000164805.1 Carlito syrichta | reverse complement strand
CAGATGACCCAGACAAGCAGAGAAAAACAGACCTGCTTAAACTGCCTTGCCATTCTCCAGGCAGACTTCCATTGCCCCGCCCACCTAGCAACAAACTACCTCAGCTCCTAAGGCAACAGTG
Organism: Carlito syrichta; assembly: GCF_000164805.1. NCBI lineage: Eukaryota > Metazoa > Chordata > Mammalia > Primates > Tarsiidae > Carlito > Carlito syrichta. Next base: position 503 of record NW_007274562.1, on the reverse strand, counting down.
TGAAACAGGAGACAAAGCCCCACCCCTATGCTGCAACGAAAAACAAAAGGCAGAGGCTGGAATCGGAGATCACAGAAGTGACTCTAGTTTGATGGCTTATTTTGACCTATGATTTTATCATTGAAACTGTTGGTCTAGATTACGTTTGGTGTTTACCTTCTGACTTATACTGTTTCTCGATTTTTTTGGCCTGTCTCTGTTTAGCTATCAGTATTCTTTAGGGAATCTTTCTTACCTGTCTTTTTTCACTTCTTCCCAGCCGTGTGTCTCTCTCTCACCTGATAGTTGGTATGTATATCTGTTTTCCCTCTTGCACTTCTCCCTTTCACTTATTTTGACTTATGATTTTATCATTGTAACTGTTAGTTTAGATCACGTCTGTTGTTGACCTTCTGACCTACACTGTCTCTCGATTTTATTGACCTGTGTCTGTGTAGCTATCAGTACTCCTTAGGCAATCTTTCTTACGTGTCTTTCTTCACTTCTTCCCGATCCTGTGACTG
>NW_007274561.1:0-642 GCF_000164805.1 Carlito syrichta | reverse complement strand
GGGAGCAGCCACTGCACTCCAGTCTGGGTGACAGAGTGAGAATCCAACTCAATAAATAAATATATAAAAAGAACCTTGGCTCAATTAAAAAAAAAAGAAATATACAATCCAAATTTAAAACCAGCATCTATGTATTATTTTAAAAAAAGCAACAAGGCATGTGGCTGCCATTTTCACCTTGACCCTCCACTGTCCCAGGAAGGGAACCACACAGACAACAGGAGTGAGGAAGTCCTCTCACCAGTCTAGAGTGTGAGTTACTGAAGAAACAACTTGCTTTCACAGACATGAAGGAGAAGACAACAGGAACAGAGTACCTACACTTGCATGTCTGAGAGAATTCCAGAAGTTTGGGGACTGATAGACCTGACTTACAGTTAGACCAGCGTCGACAATTAGAACTACAAAAAAGTTGGAAATTATGGTAGCACGTGGCCAGTGGGCAGTGTTATTTTCCCTATCTGCACAAATACAAACACATTTCTCTCTGATCTTAGGTAAACTAGTTTCACTACCCATACATGGAAGTTAGGAATCATAGCATTTCTGATCTTCAAACGTACAGAAGGTGTTATTATAGAGAGCAAATTCCCCTTTTTTTCCTTTGAAAAATCATGGTTCTTCAAGATGTATTATTAATTG
>NW_007274560.1:0-735 GCF_000164805.1 Carlito syrichta | reverse complement strand
TGGGAGCAGGACTTCAGCACTTTATTCTTCATTCCTTCGCTTTCCTCTGTGCAGAAAATGTCTCACTTTCAGAAGAACATTTACTAGTGTTTAGTCTCACAACTTGAGAGTCACTCTTCTCCAGAACACCTGCCCTAATAGAGCTCCATTCTGTTACTCTCAGTGTATTCTGTGGGTTTTATTGAGATATTTTTCACATTTTGAAATCATATACATACATATATACTATCCAAACATAACTATGTGCACACATGCATTCATATGCACACAATTAGAAAATGTGATCAGTGTCTGTTTCTTTGTATATGGACAGTCTTTCCCACTAGATTGTGAATTTCTTGAGTATGGGGACCGTGTTTGATTTGTTCAATGGTGTACTTTCATGGTCTACAACAGCACATATAGTTGGTGCTCAATAGATGCTAGTTGAATGGGTAAGTGAATGGATGGATCGGGGAGGGAGATCATTAGTGGCAGATACTATTGCACAGACAGCCCCCAATTGTTGCAAACTCTAGTGGTTAGAAATTCTTCCTTGGTACTGGACATTATCAGTCTTCTCTTATTTCTACTGGTGATTTGAGGCCTCCTGCAGGTGGCATCCTCTCTCAGGATGGTTCTTCACATTTATTGTGACAGCTGTCCCTTGAGTCCCAGTTATTTCATAAGGTGCACACAGAGTAACGAACATAATGCATAAGCTTTTTGCTTCTAAGCAGAATAGGAGAGGAATTG
>NW_007274559.1:0-751 GCF_000164805.1 Carlito syrichta | reverse complement strand
TAAATGGTGCTGGGAAAACTGGCAGACCACATACAGAAGACTGAAGCAGAACCCCTACCTTATCACCATACACAAACATCAACTCTGAATGAATCAAAGACCTAAACGTAAAACCTCAAATTGTAGTAATCTTATTAAACACTGAAGACATCCTGTGTCCCTCTGCCTAAATTTCTCTAAATACCTCTGTCCTTCTATTAGGTGATTGTTTCTTTCTTTCTTTATTATTATTATTATTATTATTTTTGTGTTGGAGTCTCACACACCGCAGCCTCGATCTGCTGGGCTCCGGCGATCCTTCCACCTCAGCCTTCCAAGTAGCAGGAACTACATGTGTGCGCTACCACACCCGGCTCATTTTGATTTATTGTAGAGATGAAGTCTCACCAAGTTGACCAGGCGGGTCTTGAAACCGCAGGCTCAGGCAATCCACTCACCTCAGCCTCCCAAAGGCGTGGGATTAGAGGCTGAGTCACCGAGCCCAGAGGTGATTGTTTCTTTCAGATGTGATACAAGTTGGACAGTTTTTTAGAAACACAAGTTGGTATTGCTTATATCATTTTTCTGCTGTTGCTCTCTTCAAGAACTGGAAGATTCATATTGTAATTTTTAAAAGGTCTTAGATAATCTATGTTTTTAAGTACCAATAAACTTTCACATTATTGATAGGATAAATTTAGCAAGTAAACCTCTGACCTTGTTTACAGTTCTTCAGGGATTACGTAAATAGCTAATTATTAGATGGTATCTC
>NW_007274558.1:0-488 GCF_000164805.1 Carlito syrichta | reverse complement strand
AAAGGCACAATCAAGAGAATGAAAAGGCACTCAGAGTGCGAGAAAATGTTTTCAAAACGTATAACCAATAAATGGCTCAAATATATAAAGAGCTTCCACAAATAAATAAGAAAAAGGTAAAGCAGTAAAAAAAAATGGACAAAAGATTTGGACAGACACTCCCCAAATGACAATATTCAAGTCCAAGATCAAATGGCAAAATAAATATGTGAAAGATAATAACTTTATTAGTCATCAGAAAAATGTAAACATATCATGAAGTGATACCTCTATAGCAAAGTACTAATAACAATACAAATACTAATAACAAATACAAAAGTGGGAAAAGCATATTTGATTGTCATCATATAATGATGAAAAATGAATAGTCTGCAATAGCATGGTTGCATGTAAAAATCTTAATGTTTAGCAAAACCAAATAAATGCTTACCCTAACATTATATAATGCGATTAAAGAGATAAAACAATACTACTATTGTAGAATTTCA
>NW_007274557.1:0-602 GCF_000164805.1 Carlito syrichta | reverse complement strand
AATTAAATTTGATGAAAGTTATTCTGCATCCAGGGGAGCCTCAGTCAATTTTCAGTATGACCAGCAAATCAAAGGGAATGCTTCCCAGGCAACAGGAGGATACAGTCCCTGCATATTGCCTGGGGTGGACTGAGCTTACCACCAGAGAGGGCTCACTGGGAGCAAAGACTCCTGCCTTCCACAGCTCAGACTCCCAGCAGTAGCAAGGGGATCTGGTGGCTCAGTGCTCCCTCCGGGCTTCACTCCTGAAGGAGTGAAGGATGCACTCCTGAAATGGATCCAGCACGCCAGGGAGCAGCCTAGGGTGTGTGAAACCATCTGTGTCCAGGGATCCTGGGGTTTTCCACTCCCCACCCAGCATCCCTCAGGGAAATGCAGATGACCTGTTAGGCTAGTACATGTATCCCCAAGTAGGCTGCGTGTGGGCCACTGTGCACCAGAGAAGGGAGGTGTGGGGATTGTTTCAAGGGGACACCTCAATAGCATCTGTTACAGTGGAGGACAAAAGTCTATGGTTAAACTCTGTGGAGCTGCTTTATTTATTTAAATACATAAATTAAATTAATAAATAAATGACATGTATGGTTATCAGTGCTGATGGT
>NW_007274556.1:0-303 GCF_000164805.1 Carlito syrichta | reverse complement strand
GAGCCCCGCAGGTCAAGGCTGCGGTGGCCGGGAGCGGTCATTGCACTCCAGTCTGGGTGACAGAGTGAGACTCCAACGCAAAGAAATAAAAATAAATAAATAAATAAAATAAATAAATTGAGGGCCAGGTGCAATGAGTCACACCTGTAATCCCAGAATTTGGAAAGCTAAGGCAATAGGATTGCTTGAACACTGGAGTTGAGACCAACAAAGGTAACATAATATAACATTATGTCTGCAAAAAATAAAAAACTTTAGCTGGGCATGGTGGCACTGGACTGTAGTCCCAGCAACTTAGGGGAC
>NW_007274555.1:0-732 GCF_000164805.1 Carlito syrichta | reverse complement strand
CTCCACATCTGGGAGCGTCTATGTGCTGCCCCTCTGCCCTTGAACCACCTTTCCAGAGTAATTGAGGAAACAGTAAAAATGGGTCTTCTGAGCACATTTCCCTTTGCTGCCTTTGGTATAATAATAATCAAGAGCATAGATTGCAACTTGCAAAACTAATTTAACATTTCTCTGTAAGAGTGAATTAAATATAACATTTAATACAATGTGATGACTTTTAAAACTAGGTCTCACTCTCCTCAAGTCAGTGATTCTCTATTATCCCAATAATGTAGACAAATGAACATCTAAAATCTGATACCATCTCTTCCCTCAACTCCTGTGAGTTCACAGAAGGGAAGTAGGAGCAGGGGGAACAGTGACATTGATTTCACACCTGAACAGGCCAGCTTAATGCTAGGAGGTTTGTATTCATTATTATGCTTATGCATGATAGTAACACTCTGAGGCACTTGTCTTATCCTTATTTAAAAAGAAAATGATAAAATAGAACTAGGAAAATTAAGTAACTCATCTTAGATCTACATAACTAATTGCTGGAGAAGTTGAGATTCAGATTCAGAGCTTGTCCAGTTCCTCATTCTGCACTAATTCTGAACTATCTACCACTTAAGAAATTATTTTAGAAACTAGCTTATTAGAAACTTCCACATACCAAGAAGGTTATTGTATTAACCTTTATGTGCACATTTGAACAATAACATGCAATCCTTTTTGTGTGACTTTATTTTT
>NW_007274554.1:0-380 GCF_000164805.1 Carlito syrichta | reverse complement strand
GAAGCAGGCATCAAAATGACCCCAGAGCAAAGAACATGTATAATCAACCCCTGAAGCTCTTGTAGCATGCCCTTAAATGATAATCACCCAATTATACCACATTAGGTAGAGATACCAAAAATATTCAGAAATACATGTCTGTTCATAATTAGCACAGAGTGTATTTTATTTGAAATTAGAATTGCAATTAATTCTTGGCTATATACCCACAGATTACCCACATTGTGGCTTACTGTGTTATAATAAATACTTCTATTCTTTTACATTAACTGACTTGTTGACACACAATACTCTATTTAGACCTAATCTGCTGCCTAACTGAACTAACCAGTTTTCTTAGGTGCCCCCCCAAAAGCTCTCTGTATACAAAGTATAATATT
>NW_007274553.1:0-300 GCF_000164805.1 Carlito syrichta | reverse complement strand
CGCTCCCGGCCACCGCAGCCTCGACCTGCTGGGCTCCGGTGATCCTTCCGCCTCAGCCTTCCGAGTAGCCGGAATTACAGGCATGTGCTACCACTCCCGGCTGATTTTTTGATTTATTGTAGAGATGAGGTCTCGCTGCCCAGGCGGGTCTCGAACCCGCGGACTCATGCAATCCACTCACCTCAGCCTCCCAAAGGCGCGGGATTACAGGCTGAGCCACCGAGCCCGGCACAGTGACTAAACTATGTGTATCTTAACATCTATGCTAAGCAGGACAATCTATGCTAAGCAGGACAATCA
>NW_007274552.1:0-355 GCF_000164805.1 Carlito syrichta | reverse complement strand
CGCAGAGCACATACACAAAAAGTCACATCCCCAGGACACGTGTCTGACTTTTCGACCGCGGGGATCTTCTCTCTTTCCACTCGGTCACGGCAGGTCGACGGTGACCGGGATTCAACCCAAACAGCTATGCCGCCCCCCGGGCCGTTCCTCAGAGGGCCAGCTCGGTGCCTCGCCACCGTCTCCTCTCGGAGCGGGACCGGATGCGACGGGACGATCTGGCTTCTGTTTCCCGGCCGGGCATCGCTCGAGCCCGAAAGTCGCGCGAGAAGACAGAGCGGGACTCCCGCTCATCCAAGAAAGAGAGGACGCCTCTAATGGAAACCCACACCCTCCCGGAAAGGGGAAAACGACGTCG
>NW_007274551.1:0-575 GCF_000164805.1 Carlito syrichta | reverse complement strand
GTCTCCTGTTCTGGGGTGCTCGAGCTTGATTTGGATGCATGAAATTCTCGGCCCGCTGAGCTAGCCAGCGTAGTGAAGTGCCACTTCCTATAATAGTCTCAGTGTCACAATCTGTTTTTCCTGCTACATTTCCACAATGTACCTGAAATGGAAACTCTGGCTGTTTTCCAGAATAAAAAATTGATTTTATAACTCAAGTAAGTAGAACTTATTTATTTTGCATTTTAAAAAGCACACAGCTAGGTTTCTGGCATTAGTTGAGTGGTATAACAGTGGCAGGGCTGGTGTCTCAAAATATTTTGTCAGTTTAGACAATATTTTCTTGTCTCCTCAGGAATGTAGGGCAGCTGCTGCAAAGCCATGGGAAGAGGGGGAGCAAAATGCAAGCTCCAGTCATAGTGTTCCCTTTTATGAAAAAAGCAGATGCTTTCCCAGAAATCACTTTAGTAGACTTCTCACATCTTCTGAGCTAGAACTGAATCACATGGTTTATTAATCTGTATGGTCTGCCATAGCAAAATATCACTCACTGGATGGCTGAAACAACACAAATTTTTTTTCTCACAGTCTGAAGG
>NW_007274550.1:0-766 GCF_000164805.1 Carlito syrichta | reverse complement strand
CCACCCCCGGAATTCATCAGTAACTGTTCACAGTCTGTTCAGCGTTTGTTTACACGTGCATGCATGATGTGTCCGACACGGATTTGGGGGAGGGGCGGATGCATGTGGGTCTAGGTGGCTTAGTGCCTGTTTGTTGTGTCCTGTGCATCATGGGTGCACACTAATACATGCATGATTTTGTGTGGATGCGGTGCTGGTGTGTGTAGTCATTGTGTTCGGCTCAATGTTGGTGTGTACATTCCTTCCACGTGTGTGCAATTGTGTGAACCTGTGTGTCGGTGTGTGTGTGTGTGTTTGTGTGTGTGTTCAAGGAAGTTGGGTCAGTGTCATTTGTTTTGTAGCTGGAGGATTAGAAGAGTGTACAGTTAAGTGTGTTTCACTGCTGGCTTCCTAGGCATTGCTACTTGGCTGCTTTTCCTTTTCTTGAACTTCTGGAGCTAATGTTTTAATCATCAAAAGAATGTCTCTATAGAAATGCTGATTGGCAGAGGGTCTTCAGCATCTTTGGTTTGGTGCATGCATATGTGTCGGTTTTTCTTTTATTTTCATTTTCTTCTTTTAATGGACAGCTGTAAATGGAGTTTTTTTTAAAAGATATTTCTATACAGTGTGCTTCGGGTATTCAGTCTTTCAGGATTTTGGTTGCATAAATTAAATATTTATTCACCAACTTACCATCTGTTACCAATTGGCCAAAAGAAAGCCGACTGCATGCACCAAGGTTGTGTGGGTGTGTATTTGGGGGGGAGGAGTGCACCAGGATGTG
>NW_007274549.1:0-553 GCF_000164805.1 Carlito syrichta | reverse complement strand
GCATGTTTTTCGAGTGTGTGTGTGTGTGTGTGTGTGTGTGTGTGTGTGTGTGTGCTGCGCCCGCGCGCTCGGGGAGTTGTGACAGTGTCACTTGATTGCAGCGGGAACATTGAAAGAGATTACATCTAGCTAGTACTGTTTGCTTCCTGGGCAGTTCTACTTGACTACTTTTACTTTTCTTTTTTTCATTTTTTTTTTTTTTTTGAGTTAGAGTCTCGCTCTGTCACCCAGACTGGAGAGCACTAGTCGCTCCCGACCACTACAGCCTCAACCTGCTTGTCACTGGCAATCCTTACGCCTCAGCCTTCCAAGAAGCTGGAACTATGGGCGCTTGCTACCCCTCCCAACTCATTTATTTAAATTTTATTGTAGAGATGAGGTCTCACCAAATTGCCCCGGTGGGTCTCGAACCCGTGGACTCAGGCAGTCAGCTCACCTCAGCCTCCCAAAGTGCTGGGATTACAGACTGAACCACCAAACCCGGGTACTTTTAGTTTTCTTAAGCCTTTGGAGCTTCCGATTTAATCATGGATATAATGTTCTAGAGTAATGC
>NW_007274548.1:0-772 GCF_000164805.1 Carlito syrichta | reverse complement strand
TCATATTTTCACCAGAATGTTGGCAAGGCATACTAAAAGACATTAAGCATAATTGGAGAGACAGAAAAACATAAAACCAGAATTAGCTATGACAAGAATGTTGGAATTTTACCTAATTAAAAAAAATCTATGATCAATATGCCAAGGGCATTAATGGGAATAATAGATAACTTGCAAGTATAGGTCAATAATGTAAACAGAGATGAAAATTCTAAGAAAGAATCACAGAGTTGTTGCAGATAAAAACAACTAACAGAAATGATGAATATCTTTGATGGACTCATTAGTAAACTGAATATGTCTGAAGAAAGAATATCTGAGCTTGAGAATATGACAATAGAAACTTCCAAAATAGTAAAGGGAAGAGAAAAAGAACTACAGAAATCAGAATGAGGGAACAGTATTAGAAAAGGAATAAGTGAAGGTAAAATAAAAACTTATTTTTGTTCTTAATTGATCTGACAGATAATTTACTCAAAGTAATAATAGTAATAATGAATTAGATTGTGCATACTTATGTACATGTGCTTATGTGGAAATAACATGAGTGATAGTAAGGATACAAGGAACAGGAAGGAGGAATTGGAATTCTTTTGATATCATAAAGTTTGTTGACCATGCACAAAATAGTAAAGTGTTGTCTTAATGTGGACTTGTAAAGGTGTACTGCAACCTCTAGGGGAATCAATTTTTTGAAAGTTAAAAGAAAGTAGAGAAAATAGAGTCATACAAAATGCCCAGTTAAAACCACAGAAGGCAGAAGAATAATGAA
>NW_007274547.1:0-326 GCF_000164805.1 Carlito syrichta | reverse complement strand
TCTCTCTCTCCCCCCCTCCCCCTCTCTCTCTCTCATCCCGGGGACGTTCCGAGACAGCTGTTCACTGGCCTGTGGACACTTTGAAATCCCGGCTCGTTCTTTGGCCGCAGCTCGATGTTTTTCCACTCCACCTACAGCCAAGAGGCCCATCTCACACCACGAATCGGTGGATTCAGGTGATTACTTCCACCGGTCATTCTGCTCCATGGCTGGGGGATGGGAGACGAGGGGCCGCTTTCGTGCTGGGAGACGAAACGCCATCCGATTCGATAGACTTTACAGCTACCCGCTCGGGAAAAGATGCGGTCTTGAGGGATTCAGGGTGG
>NW_007274546.1:0-775 GCF_000164805.1 Carlito syrichta | reverse complement strand
CAAATGTAGATTACATGGTAGTAGAGAATGGAGGCAATCTTAGTACAAAAGAGAAATTATGTGACTGTACATCTGAAGATATTATTCATATATGAGCCCCAAGTCAGTGACCACAAGAAAATACAGATTGAACACCCCTAAACTCAAAATCTGAAATACTACAAAATCTGAAAACTTTTTTGAGTACCAGCATGTCACTCAAAGGTCATAGTCAAAGAAAATGCTCATTGGAGCAATTTCAGATTTTGGATTTTTGGATTACAGAAACTCAGTAAGTATAATATAACTACTTCAATATCTGGGAAAAAACAGTCTGAAATCTGAAACGCTCTGGTCCCAAGAATTTTGAATTAGGGATATTCAACCAATATGCTCTGAATTATAGGCACTGATTTGTGAATTCCTTCTTACATTGGCTACTCTACATAGTATGCTCCAGAATCCATAGCAGCAGGGATTTATTTATAACAATGTTAGGGATTCTCTAGATAGCATGCAGGAAATCACCTGAAGAGATAATGTATGTAGGAGCTATTGAAAAATAGCAAGAGCTCAATAACATTAATACCTCTTCTTATTTCATTAATAATACTTTATTTTCCTTTTAAATAACACTTTTTCCTCCATCATATGAAAACAAAGCATACTTTGGTTTTATCCAGTGCTACCTTAACTTTTTTCAATACAAAATATGTTATCATTCTCTATTGAATATAGTTCTGACATAATCTGTGTATTTTATCTGTGAACAAAATTCTTATGTGTAGATGATGAA
>NW_007274545.1:0-561 GCF_000164805.1 Carlito syrichta | reverse complement strand
AAAGAGAAGAACTAATGTCGACACAACTAGCAGGGAGAGAGAGGGCAGGGGGAATAAAGGGGACGCAGCCACCCATGGGGGGCCAGGTCCAGTGGTGGGGAGAGCGGGTATGCTCAAAGTCCAAATCTCACCTGCAAAGGTGTATGTGTCAGGAGGAGAGAGAGGCCAGAACGGAGTCAAGTAACAACCAAGGTGCTCCTGTGGTCTACCGGTAAACATCAGTGTGATTTTGGGCAAGTGACTTCGTCTTTGGAGTCTCAGCTTTTCTCATCTGTGGAAATGACAGGCCTGTTCCATAGGCTTCTAATTGGATGTGTGAACTTTAGTGAAATCCAGTACACGTTTGGGACACGGTGGATACTGAAAAAACGTCAGCTTTCTTGCCTCTTTAACCTCTATTGAGTACACGACAGTGAGACAGACGGACACAAGACCCACAGATGCACAGTGAAGTTTCGAGATGCTGCATCTGAGCGACACTCCAGTACTAGTGAGAATGTGGGCATCCGAAAATTCAGACCTTTCATCCCTAGTCAAACGGTAGCATCTGGGCTCTACACA
>NW_007274544.1:0-517 GCF_000164805.1 Carlito syrichta | reverse complement strand
CAACCATAACAAAATAGAAAGATAAACACTCGATCTTTCATATGCACACATAAACAGAAAATGACAAATAAAAGAAGAAAATCAGAAAAATAAAAGAAAAAACTTGGGAGGGATGCAGATCAAACCTTCACATACACATTTATGCATAAAGAAAAAATATTTTTAAAATAGGTGAACTAACAAGCAAACAGTTTTTTATAAAATTTTAAATTAAAAATTAACTGAAAATTTAAAGAACAAAAACAAACCAACCAACAAACAAAAAAACCTGCCCTCTTGTGGCAGTCTCTGTAATTGTTCCTCTAATTACAGAGCCATTTCTCTCACTCTCTTCTCAGGAAATGGTGCAGGAAGGGGGAGGGACAGTGAAGGTGGGTGGGGCTGCAGGCCTCCCCTCCCACTCTCCTATAGTCAGGAAGATCTCTGGTGGGGAGATACAGGACTGTCTTTTCCCTAGATATGTACTCTTACTGGGGTGCCACAGCCAGGCCTATCCTGGAATGGAACTCTCCTATGG
>NW_007274543.1:0-539 GCF_000164805.1 Carlito syrichta | reverse complement strand
AAAAAAAAAAAGAAAGAAATGGTTGGTTCAATTTTGCTCTCCGTGCACTTCGTAACTGAAACAGTGGCTCACCAAGGATGTGCAGTCAGAAAGTGATGTCAGGAATAATCCTTGATGGTGAACTTGTTCAAAAGTGGAATGACGCATGGGGTCACAAAGAAAAATGTTAAAAAACATGACAAACCGGGCTCGGTGGCTCAGTCTGTAATCCTGTGCCTTTGGGAGGCTGAGGTGAATGGATTGCCTGAGCCCGCGGGTTCGAGACCCTCCTGGGAAGCGAGACCTCATCTCTACAATAAATCAAAAACCAGCCGGGCAGGGTAGCACACGCCTATAACTCGGAAGGCTGAGGTGGAAGGATCGCCAGAGCCCAGTGGTTCGAGGCTGCGGTGGCCAGTAGCGGCCACTGCACTACAGTCTGGGCGATGGAGTGGAACTCCAACTAAAAAAAAACCCCAAAACAACAAAAAAAACCACACAAGACATTAAAAGAGGTTGTGGGGACGCATGACTAGCTGTCCCAGGCCACTTATTACCTG
>NW_007274542.1:0-599 GCF_000164805.1 Carlito syrichta | reverse complement strand
TACACTCAGTCATCTTGTTTCCTCGGCATCCTCTTTGGCTGTGACTATTTCTCAGACTTCTGTTGTTTTGGATGACCTTGACCCTTTTGACCTTTCTCAGGAGTGCTGCTCATGACTTCTGTGAAAGGTCCCTCAATGGAGATTTTTTGGTGTTTCACGCATCATTGAATTGGGGTTAGAGGTTTTATGCTCAAGTATTTTTAATCCCCAACTTTAATTCCAAATTGAACAGAAGTGATTGAAGTCTGTCAATTTACATTTCCAGAAACTAGCAAGTGGTTTTCTGCTCACCGTCCAATTAAGACACTGCTTTGGCATACACCAAACAATTTCTTAAGACCATGATCACCACCATCAAATACACCAACTCTAACATTTGTCAAGTATATAGTACCCAACACAGCCCTAAAGTTGATAGTTATGAGTTTTATCTTAGTCTTCAGACTTTCTTACTGACTACCACCTTTTACTTTAACTGTTAGTTTAGTTTTTCACGAGGCTTTGACAGTCCTTTAAAATTTTTACTGGCATTTGCTCCATTTTCTAGACAAAGAGTTTACTGGGTCTTAAAAATGATCTACCCATAAACCACATCTTTT
>NW_007274541.1:0-579 GCF_000164805.1 Carlito syrichta | reverse complement strand
ATTTTCTCAAAATCCTTACCTTAAAATGCTGCTGTAAAACCTTGGACTTTAAAAAGTTGTAAAGGTTCTAGTTAAGAGATTAGTAATGATGAAAGGAAGGATAACAGGCCAAGAGTACATGGACAGAGAGCATCACGTGGCTTATTCTGCTTTGAATAATGCTGGTGGCATTTGCAGTAATGCTTCTACGATGCCTGAGCAAAACCGGTTTATTCCCTGGGAAGTGATGCAGACCACAAGGCCAGCACTTTTGCTTAATGCTTGGGTACTCCATGGCTGTCTCCTGCATGATGTTCATAAGAACTTAGAAATGGATACTTAACTTATGAATAATAGTTCTCTGAATAGAACAGTAGTTCAAAAATGGGCAAGAGTTTAGCTTTCCATTTAAAAAAGGAAAATTGATTAGGATTCCTCTGTTTCCTTTCATTACTGAGGGTGTCAGATGATTCTGTAAGTGAAACCCCAATTTTCTCTTGTCTGATGAAGCTGTTATAAGTGTAAGTGTTTTGACATTGACTTTGACATAAAAGAATTGTTGAATCAAACTCTTTAATCTCAGTGCCAGGCCTTGGACTC
>NW_007274540.1:0-301 GCF_000164805.1 Carlito syrichta | reverse complement strand
GGTGACTTCACCAATATCGATGAGAATGTGGATGCACAAATCTTCCAGGCCATGAAAACAGTGCACAGAATAAAGGGTGCTTTTAAGATCACTTGGAGTGCTCTATATATGTCTTCTTCAAATGTAGCATCTATTATTGACTGATTTTTTACTTTGACTCATTTGGTAAAATAAATGCAACAGAAGAAATTTAAATCATTCAATTTTGTTTTCAGTCTCTTTAGTACCAAGGTAACAAAAACATTCAGGGATACACCCAGACCACTGATGTACATTCTATCACTGTATATATATATATTTG
>NW_007274539.1:0-715 GCF_000164805.1 Carlito syrichta | reverse complement strand
CAGACAAGCTATATTGATACCATCTTGCTGTCCCGAGTCCAGCTTTTCTGGCAAACATGATCAGTTCGCAATATATCTGAGTGGACCTTGCAAATTGGAATTATATGTCTATGGCTTGGTGCAGCACAGTACCTGGGCTTTGTGTAACATGGTCCCTTACAACATCTAAGCACCCACAGAGGTAATTCAAGTCTGCCAATTCAACTCAGAAGAGCATAAATTTTTAGTTTGTATCCATTATTGTTGTGTGTACTTTAGTTGAAATGTGCCTCTTTCCAAAGATAACTCCAAATTATCACTGAATATTTTATGAACAAAGCAAGCTTGTGTAGAGAAATCCTATGTTAGACAGAAACTAATAATATCAGAAGATTTAATATAGCCCCAAATAAACATAACTCATATACTTATTCAGTTATTTATTCATTCATTCTCTTATGTAGCTAGTAATACCCTAGGCACTAAAAATATAATTGTGAGCAAAACATAAGCTTTGCCCTCAATGAGCTCTAGTCTAGTATATCAGGGTTTTATTATAAAAAGAAACAATAGCCGGGTTCCGTGGCTCAGCCTGTAATCCCGCGCTTTGGGAGGCTGAGTTGAGTGAATTGCCTGAGCCCGTGGGTTCGAGACCCGCCTAGGCGACTTGGCGAGACCTCATCTCTACAATAATCAAAAAATTAGCCGGGCGTGGTAGCGCTCGCCTGTAGTTCCG
>NW_007274538.1:0-350 GCF_000164805.1 Carlito syrichta | reverse complement strand
AGAAAAAAATTACATCAAGCATATTCTCAGACCCCAGTGGAATGAACTCCAAGAAGAACTTGTGAATCCCCCCCAAAAAATATGAAAGATAAACATTCTGCTCCTGAATGTTCATTGGTTCAACAATGAAATCAAGATGGAAATTATGAAATTCCTTGAAATGAATGAAAACATTAAAACAAGCTTTCAATGCGTCTGGGGTACAGCCAAAACTGTCTTCATAGGAAAAGTTATAGCACTTAAGGCCTACAGTTATAAGTCTGAAGGACTGCATATTGACAACAGAACATTACACCTCAAGGAATTAGAAAAACATAAACAAACCAAGCTAAAAGTTAGCAGAAGAAATG
>NW_007274537.1:0-843 GCF_000164805.1 Carlito syrichta | reverse complement strand
TTACTCAATTGCCTGAAATACTTCCAATAGGATTGGTATCAGCTACCTGTATGTTTGAAGAGTTCCAATGGAAAGCCATCTGTTCCAGGGCTTTTGTTTGTAGGTAGTTGTCTTATGACAAAGTCAATTTCCTGGGTTCTTATTGGTTTATTCAGTGTCTCAATGTCTTCTTGTTTCAACATTGGTAGGTTGTGCAATGTCAGAAATTCCTACATTTTATTTAGATTTTCAAGTTTGTTTCCATACTAATCTCTGATAATCTTTTGTAATTCTTCAGAGTCTGTTGTGACTTGATCTTTTGCATTTCTGATTTTGTTTATTTGAATATTGTCTCTCTTTCTCTTGCTCATTCTGGCTAGGGGTCTATCAATCTATTCTGGTTATGGTCTATCAGTCTTGCTTATTCTTTGAAAGAATGAGCTTTGGCTGGGCTCGGTGGCTCAGCCTGTAATCTAAGCACTTTGGGAGGCTGAGGTGAGTGGATTGCCTGAGCCCGTGGGTTCGAGACCTGCCTGGGCAACTTGACGAGACCTCATCTCTACAACAAATCAAAAATTAGCTAGGCGTGGTAGTGCGCACCTGTAGTTCCAGCTACTCAGAAGGCTGAGGTGGAAGGATTGCTGGAGCCCAGCAGGTCAAGGCTACAGTGGCTGGGAGTGGCCATTGCACTCCAGTCTGGGTGACAGAGTGAGACTCCAACTCAAAAAAAGAAAGAAAGAAAGAATGAGCTTTTTGTTTCACTCTTTTTTTCTATTATATTTTTATCTTCTATGTCCCATATCTGGGCCTTTACTTTGGTGATCTACACTCTTCTGTTAAAATTAGGGATTTGGTGGTCTGCCT